>NW_012148208.1:1988620-1990745 GCF_000956105.1 Propithecus coquereli | reverse complement strand
ATGATGAAGAATTAACCTTTCCATATATTAGAACTTATATGCTACATTAATATCACTCATCAAACAAACATTTCAGGAAATGTCTCAAAAACATCAATGCATAATTTGCAGAAATCATTCCACAACAGCTGAAATCTCAAAAGCAATTCATGGGCGGGATCAAAATCAGTAAAAATCAGGAGGAAAAAAAAACAACCCAAGGGTCCTGGAGGGAGTACCAGATCTGAAGCTGAACAGTCATTTGACTCTCTCCTTCTTACACTTGAGTTTTCTTACTACAAAATGAGAGTGATAATTCTAAATCTTAACATACGCTTTTGTCAGTTGTATAATAGTTATGTAAAAAGTGATGCAAATGGAAGTTATTTTGGAAGCATAAAGCAGGTATCAGCAATTATCTAGAAGATAAGGAACAGGAAAGATGATCACTTCCAAATTACTGGTTCACTAACCAGAATTTCCTCTTTGCATTTGAAGGGATACAAAGAACTGAGAGAGAAAAAGTGACTTCGGCTTTGGTAAATAAGAGTACAAGTATTTTGACGTGTCTTCTTTCACATTAAATAATATGAAATTCATTATCCCTCTGAATGTGTATGTCTTAAGTGAATACCTATTCAATGTTTCAACAGGCAGAATAATACGTAGTATGACCATTTGCAAAATAGAATACAAATGTTGAATATAACAGTGATTTAAAAGACTGTGTTGTAATATTGAATCGGTCCAAAGAACATTTTTCATACTACACACTTGGCCTCCTGCTAGACCACTTTTAAAATTATGGAGTGTTAAAAAACAAATAGACATAAAATTAGAAAGGACTGTCCTGAGAGAAAATCAAAAGAAAAATTTCTATTCAGGCAGTTAGACAACCTACATTTTTTACAAAGACAAAGGAGCAAAGTAATATGATTAAAACATATAGTAAAGTGTATTATCAATAATTTGATGTGTTTAACCAGACTTTTTGGTTAACTGAGGACATGCTATACAATTATTACTTTTGTTTATAGATTTAAACTGCTGACAAACTACATAATTTAATAATACATCTGATCCTTTTCTTATATTAGTAAGTTAGTATAACTCACTAATAGTTATACTATTAAATTGGTAATTTAACTTTTGGTAATTTAGAATATGGCCTTAAGCTAATTACCATTGTGTGTACTTTATGGCCAAACAGATTTTTACCAGTTACCTTGGAATTTTGGACACTTACATAGACTTAAAATTGCTAAACAGTCACTAAAATAATGTATTCAAACTCAAATGTATTTGCCCATAAAAAAAGTTTTCTGCCTTTGAAAACTTTCAACAAGAAAAAAAAAAAAGAAAAAAATTCTCCAAATACTTTACTGAAAACAATACACATAAAATTCATGAAATGTGCTCTTTTGGGTTTGAGAAGAATACTGACTTCTTCAACAGCTTCCTTTGATCTTACATGAATAGATTTCATAAATTAATGTCTTTTCAAATTCATTTTCATTAGTGGGATTGGATCTATCTTTTAATGTGTGTGGGCACTAAGAAAATGGTAATGTGCTGTATTCTCCTCACTCCAATGACCACTGATTTTTTTTTTTTCCATAAATACAGCTGGCCTTCCATATATCCACATTCACAGGTTAAATTTGCAACCAAACTCAGACCGGAAAATACAGTATTCTCACCATGTGAAACCCATGGATACAGAGGGCTGACCTGTCACCTATAGGCGGATTCTGCGATGCCAACTGCAAGGCTTGAGTGTGCTCTGATTTTGGTATCTGCGTGGGCCCCAGAACTAATCCCCCGCCACCCCGGCCAGGGTTACCAAGGTTGATTGTAATCCCAAATCCGAAATGGAAGTTCAGAGATAAGGAGAAAAGAAGCACAAGAAAAGCGATGGAAATGTGGATAAATCTAATTGACCCTGTAATAAAGGTGTTTTACGTGATTTATGAAAATTTATGGAAATAAATATTCCTGTCTCATACCACATAGAACAATCAATCCAGACTGATGATATATGTAAATTTAAAAGGCAAAGCAATAAATGTTCTAAAAGATAATACAGGAGGATAGTAACAGGATTTCAAAGAAAAAGCTTCTTAAACATTACCAGAAAAAGTACTGT
>NW_012148208.1:1982774-1983999 GCF_000956105.1 Propithecus coquereli | reverse complement strand
AATCTGGAGAATTTTTTTTAAATTAACATGAGAGTCATCCCAGAACTTATATGGTCTATTTTCCCCTTAAAAGTAAAATAAATCATCATGTTTCTCTTTCATTAGCTCACTCAGTAATAGTTCTTCCATGTTCAATCTGTAGTGACAGAAAGTTCTAGGAAGACATGATTTAAAAAAAGTACAAGTGGACAACACACTATTAATGCCACACTTCCTAGATTTAAAAGACCATCCATAAGAGGAAGCAATGTCTTTTCCCTGGGATAGATAAGAGAGTAAAATAGCATGATTAGAAATTACTAACACATCTATAGGACTTACTCTATGGCAGGCATTGTTCAAAACCTTTTACATACATTAAGGTAGTTAATCCTTACAACAACCCTATGAGGTAGATACTACTGTTATCAATATTTTGCACACAGAGAAAGGGAGATACAGATAAATTAAGTAGAAAATTACACAGCTATTACATTGTGTATCTGGGATTCAAATCCAGGCAGGAAGCCTTGATAAACAGTGACTGTAACCACTGCACTATATGATATCAGCAAGCATGACAAAATCAGGCATAAATATCTTAAACGCACAGCTTAAATAACATAGATACATTGTCACTTATTAAGCTCTGGGGACTCCAGGATGTGATTTAATCTATTGGAACTTCAGGTTTTTTTCACACAAAAAACACCAACTATGGCATAAAATTATTCATATTTTAAAAGGCTGTAAGTTCCTGGCACATATTAAATACACACTACTTGTCAGTTCTTACCAATACAAATTTTTCACTTGCTTATTATTCACAGCTCAGATATAAAATAACACAGGATTCTTGGTTAAACCTGGAGTAGGGAACATATTTGTTTACCTCCTCTCCCTTTAAACTTATATTAAAATGTCTGTTAAAAAGTTAAGTTGGGGAGAGGATTCCCAGGGGGAGGAAAAAAAAATAGGAAAGGAGAAGGAAGCAGATAGATTTTTAATAAAACAGGGAAAATATAAAGAAAGTGGAATGTCCTTTCCCCAAATATGTTCTGGTTGACTTTGTCAGAGATCAGTTGGCGATAGATACGTGGCTTTATTTCTGGGTACTCTATTCTGTTTCATTGATTTATGTGTCCATTTTTATACCAGTGCCATGCTTGCTGTTTTGGTTACAATAGCCTTGTAGTATAATTTGAGGTCAGGTAATGTGATGGCTCCAGCTCTGTTCTTTTTGCTT
>NW_012148208.1:1978656-1981153 GCF_000956105.1 Propithecus coquereli | reverse complement strand
GGGACTAAAATCCAGTAATATCCAGAATTTACAAGGAACTCAAACAACTCAACAACAACAAAAGAAATAATCCCATTAAAAATGGGCAAAGAACATGGATACATATTTTTCAAAAGAAGACAAATGACCAAAAAACCTATGAAAAAATGCTCAACATCACTAATCATCACAGAAATGCAAATTAAAACCACAATGAAATATCATCTTATACCAATCAGAATGGCTGTTATTAAAAAGGCAAAAAGTAACAGATCTTGGGAAGGATGCAGATAAAAGGGAATTCTTATACACTGGTGGTGGGAATGTAAATTAGTACAACGTCTATGGAGAACAGTATGGAGATTTCTCAAAGAACCAAAAATAGAACTACCATTTGAAGCAACAATCCTACTACTGAACATCTACCCAAAGGAAAAGAAATTGTTATATCAAATGACACTTACACTTGTGTATTTATCACAGCACTATTCATAATAGCAAAGATATGGCATCAATCTAACTATCCATCAATAGATGACTGGATTAAAAAAATGTGATACACACACACACACATATAGACAATGGAATACTATTCGGCCATAGAAAAGAATCAAATCATGTCTTTGCAGCAACATGGATGGAACTGGAGGACATTATCTTAAGTGAAACAACTCGGACAGAGAAAGATAAGTACATATTCTCACTTATATGTAGGAGCTAAGTAATGTGTACACATGGACATACAATGTGTAATGATGGACAATGGAGACTTGGAAGCGGAAAGTGGGAGGGGAGTGGAGGATGAGAAATTACTTAATGGGTATAATACACATTATTCATGTGACGGACACCCTGAAAGCCCTGACTTCACCACTACTCAATATATCTGTGTAACAAAATTAGGCTTGTACTCCACAAATTTATACCAATAAAAAGAAAGAAAAAAGAAAGAAGGTGGGAAAGTGGTGAAAGGCAACATAAGAAGAAACCTGAAATCTAAATATCTTAAATCATAAGAAAGCCAAAGGAAATCAGTATGTAGTACATACCAAAGAAAGACTCAAAAATATGAGACACCATAAACCCTGAAGACAGAGAGTAGGTGAAATCAATAATAAGAAAACTAGTTAAAAGTTGATATGAAAAGCAATTATATTCCTAGATATCCCCTTTGTCTCCACACAATGGTGATCAGCTCTCTTTAATCTCCCTCCTCGGAGAATTTCCCTATAGCAGTACTGAAATAGAAGCACACTAGATTCAGAGACACTGCACAGAGTGGAAAGCCTGGGTGCCATCTGAAAACAGAAAGATTAAATAAAACTTTACATGCTGAATGGTAAGACATGACCTCCACAGCACCACCACCAAACTCCCTCTTTACTGAGCTTTGAGAAAAGTGGCAGCCATGCATATTATACCAGAAAAAAAAAAATCTAAGATTTTGTCTCTTGAAACAAAGATAGTCAAGGAATGATATATAGTTTCTGATAGTTAAATTCCAACAAAACTTATGCATTTCTGGCCAATTATTTTAAAGTAAAGCTCTTAGTAAATATTGCCAGTGGAAAAGCTGCTGACTCTTTTCATACCATGATAAGCATCAGTCAAAAGTCGAAAGGAAATTTGTATGATTATTTAATCCATACCTCTGGGGTACTGTTGTCTAATAGAACTTTCAAACAGATATAGAAAATGTTGGGAATTTTCTACATCTGTGCAGTTCAGTGTGATTGGGCACCTGAAATGTGGCTACTGTAACTGAGACACTGCATATTCAATTTTGTTTAATTTTCATTAATTTACATCTAAGTAATCACATATAATTAATTAGTGGCTATCATATTGGACAGGACAGCTCTAGAGAAAATCATTAGACAAAGTCAAAATGGAGATGCTTGTTGGCTGCTTGTTGCCACTTTAAAAGAGGCCTCAAGGAAATGAACCGGCAAGAGTTACTCCATTAGAAAGAAGAAAGAAAAGAGAATAGAACTTTGCTAAAAAGTATCTCCCTCAGCTTGTTAACTTAAGTTTATATTGGCTGAGGGTAACTTAATTTGGGCCCTCACTTAATCTGGAAAACTAACTAGCTCTGTATCTCAAACAGCAGGAGATAAGATAGGCCACCTGAGCCTCTCTCAGTCACATTACAATTTGTTCTCAGCAAGAAAGGTGAATTTAAAAGAGTGTTCTGTGTTGTTTCAGATGGCTTCAGAGTGTAGCCCTCATTAAATTGATCTTTTCAGTGTATTACACATACCTCTTATACTCGTTTCATTTTTATTTCATTTTTACATTTTTTTCTCTCTGCATGCTTTCTTGTGTGTTTTCCTTTGACATGTCTTCTCTTTTGCCATTTTCTCCAAACTGCTGTTAAAATCATTTCTTGATTTTTAAATTTTGAATATTGCATTTTCAGCTCCTGAATATTCTTTTGAATCTTTTCATAGATATTAGTTCTATATTAAAATTCTACATCCTTTCATTTTATTGTCAACTTTTCCTCAGTTTTAATTAA
>NW_012148208.1:1976640-1977776 GCF_000956105.1 Propithecus coquereli | reverse complement strand
GAAATCTTTACTTGTACTTATCTGCACATGGAACTGACTGAGACTATTACATTTTTATGAAAATTGTCTTTTCAAAGAAACCACAAGGGAGATTTTTTAAAAGCTTGTGTCTTTTTAACTTTCAAAGCAACCTCTAGATCTCTAAATCTATTCTAGCAGGAAATGGGCTACAAAATCCATATTTCTCCAAAGAGAACACATTCCAACACTCACCTAAAATAAAGCCATGAAGAATAATGCACACACACACACACCAAAAAAACAAACTTTCCAGGTGGAAAATATGGGAGACATGGAAGATAATAGAAAAAAAGATAATTAACTCTAGAAAGCAGAATAATAACGGTCAATTTAGGAGGATCTAGCACTTAATGTCCAGCAGGATTTGATAACTCTAATGAAACAGTAACTTTACTCTGTGTCATATTCTTGACATTTCTGAAAAAAGAGATGTTAGTGTGATACCTGGCCCCATTAAACAAGTGTTTATGTGTGGAGTCAGGAAAGAAATTGATTAATAACTCATCTTTTAGTTTATAGGTTGCCAGAAAACAATTAGATTTAACTGACTGAAAGGATAGAGTTATACATCCTTTGAGCTGTACCAAGTAATTCGAAACTACTTTGGATCATTTTGTGTCCAAAACATAATATGTTTTAAATGTATCACAAATAAATAAAATGATTTATGATATATGAGTTATCAGACTATGAGAGAATGGTATTTGTCAACCAATATCCATTCATTCATTCTACTCTTTTAGTAACAGAATCCCCAAAGATTTAGTTTAACTCATAGCAGCTAGGAAAAGTGATGTAAATAAGAAACAGCCCCCTGGAGATGAGCAAAATTGATGTGTGTTACTCCTAAGTAACTTTGATTTCTTATTTCCCCTTTCTCTTGTGCCAGACTGTGGATGTAGTGGTGAGTTTTGACTATGCAGACAAGGAGAATACTTGGTGAAGGAACAAAACTTGGGGTCCTGGATGACCTCAAGGGGCAGAGCTTCTTTACCTATCCCTTCCTTGCCCCTTTGCATGCAACCACAATAGATTCTCATCTTGGCACTTTCACACAAAAGAGAGATATGAGACTTTTACCTTGTTTAATCCATTATTCCTTTATTCTCTCTTAA
>NW_012148208.1:1967668-1975963 GCF_000956105.1 Propithecus coquereli | reverse complement strand
AAAGCTAGCTCTAAAAGTAAAAAGTAGATGTCTAAATTCATATAAGAGATAAAAAAATAAAAATAAATATTCTAAAAGTGACATTTATTTAAATGAAATCAAGTAGTTCTAATTTCTGAAAATAACATTGATCAGAAATTCAAATAGATTTCATTGAATATCAATTAATAATTCCAGAATTCGAGGCTTGTTGGGAGCTCCAATAGGTACTTGGTGACTTATGTTAAAAGTACTGAGAAAGAAGACTCTGTTAGCAAATAACTATTCTGTGGCTAGAAATGTTGTTCCACTCAATTAGCCAAGGCAACTCTGGGGTTAGAGACTTCGAACACATTTTTTTCCTCACTATGAAGTAAATGAAATACTATGAAACAAATAAAAAACTAATGAACATGGAGAGAAGAATATAGCCTTAAAATGCTGGCAATTCTTATGAAAAGAATCTTTTATTATAGCCACACAATCCTCTTAATATAAATAAGAGCCACAGTGGTAATAGGAGATAAGAAAACAAAAGCAAAATGAAGACTATTTCCTTATTAAAGTGAAACATGTAATTGCATTAAAAGACAAAAAGTGCGAATTGAATGTATGAAAATGTGTTTCTCCTAAAAATCATCCCAAGATACTATCTCACAAAATATATCTTTATTACTTTAAAATGCAAATTCAAATAGTGAAATTGAACACTTTAATGGCAGAACTAAAATGTGCAGAAATGACTTTTCAAAGTACATTTTTTAAATCATGTAATTATCATTGATCTTTTCTATGGCCTTAAAAACAGTACGCTTTAATCCACAGTGCAAAGAAAGTCACATATTTATTTTCCACACTTTTGTTCCCTAAAAGACACTTAATATCCACTAACCAATTTGCTTTCAGGTAATTTTAGTCATAGATACAGTAAATAAATTTTGAAGTCTTAAAACCCATTCAGGACTCACTCCTTCTTAAATTTAATTACAATTTGGGCAGGTACGTTTGCTTTCTTTTTCAGATTATGAGACTGACGCACTGCCTACTGCACTACAGAGGCAACTTGCTTTCTTTTTAATAGAGAACTATGTCAAAGAACATTAATAAAGAAATAAGAAATCATTTTTTCCCCTGAAAATATTTTTAACTCTTCAAAACTAAGCTTTACCGAAAGACAAGAGGTAGGGAACCTGTGAGAATAAAGGCCAGCACTCTGGAGTCGGATCACAGGCACCCAGCAAGCTGATGAGCAGGTGCGTCTGGCTTCACAGGAGCATCACCCTCCCAAAACCAAAATCCATGTGGTCCAAACCCAGAGACGTATTCTATTTAAATAAGCAAAGGCAAAAATGGGGATTCCAATCTTTATTTGCATCTCTCAGAAATATTTGAAGAGATTCTAGTACATTTTGAATTTGCAGCAGGTCTTATTAAATATCTGATCCTATCTTTCCTTCCTGTCTCCAGAAATTCTTTAAATGGCTCTGTTGCCCACATTTGTGGATTTTTTCTTCAGCTCCTGCATTCTATTTCCTTTTGATAAACCATCCCTATACCCTAAACATGCATGTACATAAGACATGCTTTGTTCATACTTCCATCCCGAAGGAGGACTAAGTTGGAAAACTTTCTACTTACAATTTTGTAATATTCCTTTTCAGGTATTCATATTGTGTTGGTTGATAATGAGGTCCATTAACTTAAATTAAAATTTAGAAATATTGCAGGCTGCATATTTATATTGTAACTCAGACTCCATCCTCATTCTATCCCTTTTTCTATCACTCCTGCATATCACTAGAAGGAGCATCTCTCCTTCTAGTCTAACTCCTGAATTTATGGTAATTTTGCTTAGGGGCAAGAGACTTCCCCATATAGAAGAATAAAAATATGTCTATATGGACAGATATTTTATAGAATTGAAATGTTTGGCTTTTTCAGTCAGCTAAATCTTGTCTTCATCAGTATGTTGTTGTGTGTAAGACCCATAGAATCCTGACTTATTTAGTGAACAAAAGAGAAAATGTTTCAATTCTGTAAAAAACAAAAACCAAAAAAACTAAGCTTTCCCATTCAAATTTTTAAAAATTGTACCCTGGGCCAGGCATGGTGCTCACGCCTGTAATCCTAGCACTCTGGGAGGCCAAGACAAGAGGATCGCTTGAGCTCAGGAGTTCAAGATCAGACTGAGCAAGGGCAAGACTCCGTCTCTACAAAAACAGGAAAAAAAAAATTAGGTGGGTAGGGTGGCATGTGCCTATAGTCAGCTACTAGGGAGGCTGAGGCAGGAGGATCACTTGAGCCCAGGAGTTTGAAGTCGTAGTGAGCTATGATGACACCACTATACTCTAGCCAGGGTGACAGAGCAAGACTCTGTCTTAAAATAAATAAATAAAACTTGTATCCTGAAGATTGACAGGATCACAAACAACTCTGTCATTTCCTAAACCACATCAAGTCTTTACTGTTATACTAGATATGTTTCAATGATATGACTAGGGTGTTCTTTTTTTCCCCTCACATCATAAGATTTATTTTTTTCTTCTTTTTATTTCAAAAAATGGTATAACATGAATAGTAAGAGAGAACAAAATAGGGAAATATTTACCTGTGAATGCAAATTTCTGTTTTTCTCTTATAAGCCATGTCCAATTCTCTAGCCAATCCCTCTAGATCTTCCTTCAAAATATATCCAAATTCAGTTATGGCCCCCAAACTCCAAGCTACCACCATAGCAAGCATGGATGTTGCAAGCCACCAACATAATTTGCCTGGTACATGTTGTCTTAGTATACAAGGGGTGCCATAACAAAACACTAAAGGCTAGGTGGATTGAACAACACAAAACTATTTTCTCACAGTCCTGGAGGCTGAAAGTTCAAGGTCAAGGTGATGGCAGGGTAGGGGTCTTCTGTGGCCTCTCTCTTTGGCTTGTAGATGGCCAACATTTGCTGCCCCTCACATGGTCATTCTTGTGTTTGTGTGCATCTCTGGTATCTTTTTCGTGTGTTCAAATCTCCTCTTATAAGGACACTAGTCTGATTGGATTGGAGCCAACTCTAAAGGCCTCATTTAAACTTAATTATCTTCAAAGGTCATATCTCCAAATACAGTCACATTCTGACGTACTGAGAATTTTGGTTTTAACATAGGAATTTTGGGGGACACAACTGAGTCCAAAACATGTACACACACACAAATATATATGCATATACACAGTTGATTCTCATTAGTTGTAGTAGCTATGTACTAAAAAGTCACTGTAATCACTAAATTAGTGAATATAGAACCTTTGCTTCCAGGGAAAATACAGGGTTAGGTTTAAGTAAGCCTCTGGTCACATTTTTATTAATCAATACATAACCTGGTTTTATGTGTGTTTCTGTTTTAACAGATCTTATTTAATATGTATTTCTCACAAATAATTAATTTCATGATCTTTGAATGATTCAAAGCCCAGGCTTTGGACACCATTTGTATTATGTAGGTTCGTTGCTGATGTCCTTGTAAAACAAGCTGGTCTTCTCAGCATTGCAAACCTACTCTTCCACATAACCCTTTTCTTATATAACACTTAGCGGGTATTTTTGAAATTCCTAAGGCTCCTGATTTGCAGAACCTGGCCCACCTACAAGTTTAATATTTTTCCTGTCACACCAGCTTTTGAAATGTGTGAGCCAGCCAGCACTAGCCAAGAAGAGTTTAACATTTTCCTGACGCTGGGTAAGGTGATGGTAAATTTCTACGACCTTGAGCCTCACAACAACGCTGTCCACTAGGCTTCTTTTTTTGGTCATCATCTCATGAATCTACAAATTTAGTCTCTTCTCCATCTTTTCCATAGTGCTGACACATACTATGGATGTTAATTTAGAACTTTCTAGAGTGGCCTCATGCACGTATTGGTGCATTTTCTCTTTCCTTTTTTGAATATGCTGCATTGTAGATTCATTAACATTAAACTCACAATCAGCATTTCTATAACTCATGCCTGAATGAAACTGATCTAATACATATATTTTCTGTGTAAGGCACATCATAGCCTCTTGTAGGGATACTAGACAGCACTTCACTTCAGCACTATGCATCAAGGCCATTTTATACAACAAAATCACTAATAAAAAGCATGAAAGTATAAAAAAGGTGGCACCTAATAGACTGCAATAAGGACACTTGCTGACTGTATGAAAGCTGAAATAAGAAAGCAAAGAATCACCCTTTTTGACCTCAGCTGAGAATGTATGTGTTGTGCATCTCAAATTTTTCACTACTCCATACAGGCACATGTTGATAAATTACTGCAAAGTGCTTTAAGTACAGATTTGGGGGCTATAAATTAAATTTTACAAAGTAGGCAAATTTGCAAATATGAAACCCGCAAATATTGAAGATCAACTCTATGCTTGTATGTGTGTGTGTGTGTGTGTGTGTGTGTGTGTGTGTGTGTGTATTTTCCTAATTTTACTCACTTCTACTTCTGTGGTCTATATTTAATGCAACAGCCAGAATGACTCTTCTAAATATAAGTCAGTGATATCATTCCTCAAAACCCTTAGAATAAAAATCAATGTGCTGACAATAGCCTACAACTGTGGTCTCCAAACCCCTGTGCAGCAGACTGGTACTGGTCAGTGGCCTGTTAGGAACCAGGGCCACACCCAGGTGGTGAGTGGCAGGCAAGTGAGCAAAGCGTCTTCTGTATTTATAGCCACTCCCCAATGCTTGCATCAGTGCCTGAGCTGTGCCTCCTATCAGATCAGCTGTGGCATCAGATTCTCATAAGAGCACAAATCCTGGTAAACTGTGCATGTGAGGGATCTAGGTTGTGTGCTCCTTATGAGAATCTAATGCCCCCTGCCCCAGCCTAGGAAAAATTGGCTTCCACGAAACCAGTCACTGGTGCCAAAAAGGTTGGGGACCACTGGCCTACAGGACCCTCCGCAATTTGACCCTGGCTGCTTCTTGGAGCCCATCTTGGCAGCTCTCCCGTGTGACCATGTTGGCTTGGCGTCCTTGCTGTTACTTAAACTTGCTAAGCTCTCTTCGGTGTCAGGGCCTGCCCTTGCTATTCCCTGTGCATGCAAAGCTTCCCTCCTGAGAACATGACTCTCTCTCACCTCTTTTAAGTCTCCACTCAAATCTTTACAAACCACCCTATTTGAAAGAGCCCCTCATCCCCAATCCCTTTTTCTCTTTTTCTTGCTTTATTTTTTCTCCATTGTACTCCATCTGTCTCATTATATGTTTTACTTGTAGAAATGGAGATCATTGTTCTTCTCCCCTTGCTCCATGAGGGCAAAGAGTTTTTCTTATTTGTATTTCCAGTGTCTGCAATATTGTGGGTCCTTAATAAATATGTTTTGAACCACTGACTGAAGGAATGAGATGCATTTAATTAATTTAATTTACAATGTTGATGGAAGAAGAAATACAAAGTTATAGAAAATATACAAACTCTCATAAATTTTGTCTAAATGCACCTTGTGTTTTAAGTTTTGCTTGGATCAATCAAATAATTTTCTGGTTAAGATAAAAAAAACTAAAAAGTCAGAAAAAATGCGGTAAAAATATTTGGTGAGTTGGCAGAAAGGTTTTGGTTTGACTTTCAAACTGAATAAGAATGAACCTGGATTTTATTGGAATACCACACGCTATGGTTTGAAGATGACCCTTAAAGTCCATGTGTTGGAAACTTAATCCCCAATGCCAACAGTGTTTAGAGGTAAGAGGTGATTAGGTCATGAGGCCTCTGCCCTCATGAATGGATTAATGTTGTTATGGCCAGAGTGGTTGTCACAGGAGTCGGTTTCTGATAAAAGGATGAGTTTGGTCTCCTTCCTCTCTCTTGCAAGCACATGTGCTCTTTTGCTGGTCTGCCTTCTGCTATGCAATGACACAGTAAGAAGGCCCTCACTAGATGCCAGACCTTGATATTGGATTTCCCAGCCTCCAGACTGTGGAAAATGAATTTCTTTTTTAAATAAAGTACCCAACCTTGGACATTCTGTTATAGCAACACAAAATGTACTAAGATCATACATTCTCCACTTTCCCTTCTTTTCTATTGTTTTAGGAAGATAATGCCTTCCAAAGGCCTTTGTTTTTATAACCAGTAAATCAAGAGAGAAATCATAAAGTGATAAATATAATACTATTTCTAGCTCATCAAAACACAAATGCAGAATTAATTCACTCCCTAGACTTTTGGGAAAAAAATATTTTGCAAAGATGGTGTCTAGAATCAGATATCCATTATGGTTTATCTTGACATTGTACTTCTTAAAGCCACCATATTAAACAGCTAACTATAGCTTCTCTTCAATTAAATTGATATGTATATCTCAGCCAACCTCTCTCTTCAGTCTTATTTCTGCTTTCTTTATTTCTGATTCAGTAAGAACCAAGGCAATCTCTTTGCTTAGGTTCTATTTGAAAACAAACAAAATAAGGTACTATTTTATAAATTTAAAACAAAAAATAGAGTACCAAGGCTATAAAGTGCTTTATGTAGAAGAGCATTTTAAAAAGGGGTTCTTAATCACATGTTTGTAGGAACTTAATCTGAAAAATCAATGTATATATCTGACACTGATCAACATATTGGAGACTAGCATGTTGAATTTCTACTATATTTTTCTTCTCTGGCACTAGTAAATTTTTATTTTATATAGTTAGGAGGAGAGATAGCAAAAGGGAAATTTATTTTCCTTTTCATTGTATGTCTAATTGTTTATGATTTAATATTTCGATAAAAATCAGTACTAGAATAATTAGAAGATAAACAAAGCTCTGAGATTAAGTGCCTTGGGATTTTTTTTCAGTTGATAATCAATTGGTGTATGATGAGAAACTGAGTAAAAGTTTAGAAAGAAAAAAAGACAATATGTTTTTAATATTTTTTGCTTACAGTATAATGTTGAAAATCTCAAAGATTTAAAAAGTATGCAATAAAAAACATACAGTTCTACCCTTACTTTGGTCTTAAAACTGTGAAATGAGGGGAAAACAACATCAAGATGAAGAAGATAATCTAATTTTGCTGCTTTCCTAAACTGAGAATTTAATGAAAGCAATTGGACCTTGTAAAAGCACAAGGCACCACATGACATTGTAGAATCAGGGTGATTAAAGAAAATAGAGAAAATGATGGCTCGAATTTTACCTATAACCTAATTTGACCACAGTTTAGCTAATGGAATAAAAGAACTTGAATTTTGTGATAAAGCTATTATGTCATTTTAGGTTTTATGATATTCAGGACATAAATTCAATCATTTGTTTCATAATGATAATTTACCAATATGTGATAAAACAGGATAAAGAACTTGAAGGCAATTTTACTTCTGACTGTGTACCAGGTACTGTGTTTATATATTTGAAGTAGAAAACTATCACTGGCCCCATGTATTAGTAATTAGAAATTCAGGCTGAGATAAGTTCAGTGACTTGTGCTGAGGAATATAGACAGAATTTGAACTAAACTCTGTCTGAACTCAGAGAAAAAGGTCTACCCCCTAAAGTTACGGTCTCCAACCCCCAAGCCACTCGCAGTACCAGTCCGTGGTCTATTAGGAAATGGGCCATGCATCACTGCCTGAGCTTTGCAACCCCCACCACACCCCACCCCATAAAAAGTAGAAAGATTTCAAATAAACAATTTAATAATGTATCTCAAAGAACTAGAAAAACAAGAAAAAGCAATCCCAAAATTAGTAGGAGGAAAGAAATAATAAAAATCAGAGCAGAACTAAAGCAAATAGAAAATAAAAAAAATACAAAGGATCAACAAAATGAAAAGTTGGTTTTTTTAAAAAGATAAAACAAAATTGATAAACTGCTAGCTAGAATAACCAAGAAAAAAGAAATAAGATCCAAATAAATAAAATCAGAAACAAAAAAGGAAACATTACAACTGATACCAAAAATATACAAAGATTATTAGAGACTATTACGAACAACTGTACACTAACAAATTAGAAAACCTAGAGGAAATGAATAAATTCCTAGACACATACAACTTATCAAGATTGAACCAGGAAGAAATAGAAAACCTGAACAAACCAATAAGAAGTAATCAGAGTGAATCAGTAATAAAGAGTAACCCAACAATGATTAGCCCAAGACTGGATAGCTTTACTGGTGAATTCTACTAAACTTAAACTATTATAAAAAATTGAAAAGGAGAGAATTCTTCCTAACTCATTCTACAAGGCCAGCATTACCATGATACAAAATTCAGATGAGAATACACACAAAAAAGAAAACTATAGACCAATATTCCTGGTGAACATAGAAGCAAAAATCCTCAACAAAATA
>NW_012148208.1:1961030-1967293 GCF_000956105.1 Propithecus coquereli | reverse complement strand
AAAAAAAAAAAACCTAGGAAAATTGTTTCTAAGAAAGTCAAGGACCTTTACAAGGAAAACTATAAAACACTGATGAAAGAAATTAAAGAGGACAAAAATAAATAAAAGATATCCCATGCTCATGGATTAGAAGAATTAATATCATTAAAATGATCATATTATCCAAAGAAATCTACAGATTCAATCCAATCCCAGTCAAAATACCAATGACATTCTTTATACAAATAGAAAAAACAATCCTAAAATTCACATGGTACCACAAAAGACCCTGAATAGCCAAAGCAATCCTGAGCTTAAAGACCAAAGCTAGAGACATCATACTATGTGACTTCAAAGTCTTCTACAAAGCCACAGTAACCAAAACAGCATGGTGTTGGTATTAAAAGAGATATGTAAACCAATGGAATAGAATTGAGAACCCACAAATAAATTTATGTATTTATAGCAAATTATTTTTTGACAAAGGCACCTAGAACATGCATTGAAGAAAGGACACCCTCTTCAATAAATGGTGCTGGGAAAACTGGATTTCCATATACGATGAATGAAATTAGGTTCCTATCTCTGACCATATGCATAAATCAATTGAAAATAGATTAAAGACTTAAACATAAGATCCAAAACTATAAAACTACTAGAAGAAAACATAGGGACATTGGTCTAGGCAAAGATTTTATGGCTAAGATCTGAAAAGCACAGGCAACAAAAACAAAAACAGGCAAATGAGACTATATTAAACTAATAAGCTTCTTCACAGCAAAGAGAACACTCAATAGAGTGAAGAGATGACCTGTAGAAGGGGAGATAATATTAGCAAACTTCACCCAACATGGGACTAATACCCAAAATATACAAAAAACTCAAATAATTCAACAGCAAAAAAACAAATAATATCATTAAAAAGTGGGCAAAGGATCTGAATAGACATTTCTCAAAAGAAGACATACAAATAACCAACTGGTGTATGAAAAATGTTCAACATTGCTACTTGTAAGAGAAATACTAATCAAAACTACAATAAAGTATCATCTCACCCCAGTTAGAATGGCCATTATCAAAAATACAAAAATTACAAATACTGTTGAGGATATAGAGACAAGGGAACTCTTATGCACTATTGGTGGGAATGTGAGTTAGTGCAACCATTATGGAAAACAGTATGGAAATGTCTCAAAAAACTAAAAATAGAACTACTATACAATCTAGCAATTCTATTATTTCATATTTATCCAGAGGAAAGAAAATCAGTGTATCAAAGCAATACCTACACTCGCATGTTTATTACAGCACTATTCTTAATAGCCAAGACATGGGATCAATGTAAGTGTCTATCAATGGATGAATGGATAAAGAAAATGTGGTATATATACACAATGGAATAATATTCAGCCATAAAAAATAATGAAATCCTGTCATTTGCAGGAGCATAGATGACACTAAAAGTCTTTACGTTAAGTGAAATAAGACAGGCACAGAAAGACAAACATCACATGTTCTCACTCATATGTGGGAGCTAAGAAATTGATTTTATGAGGTAGAGAGTATGATGATGGTTACCAGAGGCTGGAAAGGGAGAGGGAGGTGAAGAGGTGTTGGTCAATAGGTACAAAAATACAGTTAGATAGAAGGAATAAGTTCTAGTGTTTGACAGCACACTAGGATGACTACAGTAAACAGCAGTTTATTGTATATTTTGTATACAGTATTTTGTATATTGTATACAACAGCATATTGTATGTTTTAGAAAAGATTTGAAATGTTCACAATATAAAGAAATGATAAATGTGCAAGGTTATGGATATCCTAAATACCCTGATTTAATCATTACGCATTGTATCAGTATATTAAAATACCACATGTACCCATAAATATGTAAAATTATTATGTATCAATAAAACAAAATTTTATAAGACAGTATAGCTTTTGAAGGCTCCTGAATTTTACATGTCCCAACCCAGGCCACAGAATGTTTGAACTGGCTCTCAGTCCCTCAATTCAAAATGTAAAAGGAGGTTCTTGATTGGGTATGATATTCATCACTGATCTCTTTAACAGAAGCCATATGATGAGTGGGATTGTTTTACCAAAATGCCAATATGAATGAAGAAGAGTAGAAGGAGAAACTTCCAAGACACAGAGGTGCAATGGTAGATGTATTGAAAATATGGATGCCTACTACAATGTCATTTCCCAAATACTGCCCAATACCAGTTATCAAAGCTACAAACTGTAGAAACAAAGTCTAGCATGTCTTCAACTAGTAATACTTGAGACTGTGAACCCTTTTCTCTTAAGATTAGGAGTTGCCTTGTCCATTTTTTAAATGATTTTATCCAAGATACCTCCTGAAACTAAGTGACCAAGGCTTCATCCCTACCTTTCTGAGAAAAAAAAAAAAAATCATTGCAAAATAAAAGTTTAAAGGCTGGGCAGGAAATAGAAAAGCATGCAATAAATTCTTTCAATGTTTTAAATTTACATAACTGTTTTTAAGAATTCTTTCAAATTTTCATAATTATTTTAAGAGATCTTCATTGCAACTCAGTCAATTCCTAACTAATAAGTCATTGTAAGAAAGACATGTCATCAATACCATATATGAGTTCAAGGATTTAATAGCAAAATGCAAAAACCGGACCCCAACCACTAACCCTATTCTTTTTAAATATGATTTTAGAAGAGACAATAACCACAGTTGATATTAAGAATAAGCAAGGGGCCAGGCGCGGTGGCTCACCCCTGTAATTCTAGCACTCTGCGAGGCCGAGGCGGGCAGATTGTTTGAGCTCAGGAGTTCGAAACCAGCCTGAGCAAGAGCGAGACCCCGTCTCTACTAAAAATAGAAAGAAATTAGCTGGACAATTAAAATATATATAGAAAAAATTAGCCGGGCATGGTGGCACATGCCTGTAGTCCCAGCTACTGGGGAGGCTGAGGCAGAAGGATTGCTTGAGCCCAGGAGTTTGAGGTTGCTGTGAGCTAGGCTAATGCCACAGCACTCACTCTAGCCCAGGCAACAGAGTGAGACTCTGTCTCAAAAAAAAAAAAGAATAAGCAAGTGATAGAGGATTTTAGGACATCCACCTCCATACCTGGTACACCTATGTTGGTATCTATGAAGATTGGAGTAATGCACTTCTGCCTCATTCAAATTCTGTTCTAAAGCTGGACTATATAAGGGCCAACGACAGTTAATACGTGAAATCATTTGGTTTTAGTTGTTGAGGCTAATGTAAATTATATCCAACATTGAAAACTACAAGGCTCAATAGCCAGCTCAAATATCCTAGAAAGGAAGTTTATGCAATCCCATCCCAGTCACATATACTAGATGGTTTTATCAACCATCATGTTGAACATACCTTAAAGCTGACTCTAGTATTTCCTTAAATTTAATGAATACTACCTGTGCAGCTCAGATTCCCGTTTCATCAGTTTTCCAAACATGCTTTATTAACACCTAAAGCTTTTATTCACTCAGTTACTACTTAATGGATTCTACAATGATGAATCTTGTCTAGTAAATGAAAATATGTCTCTGCCTGAAGCTAAACAAATCTGAAAAAAAGAAATGTGATGTTACATTTTAAACAAAGTAACCTGTAACTTTTTAAATGTAGTTTGTTTCCCTTTATATTGTATGGTATATATTAAAATGTCTAATATGTGAACCCCTGTTCCTAAAATAACTATTATTGATTTCAAAATGAAAATTATCATGAATATGAATTATTTATACTTAACACAGACAATGATATCTATAAAACTATTTAATTGCAAACTACTGAGGAGAAACATTTCTATAACATGCTTTTAACAACATTATTTTAGCTAATGGCTTCTACTTAAAGTATAATATTGAAAACTGGGGGAAAGGATTCTTTATATGTTTAAAAGTAACTCCAAAATAATTTGTTAAAAAAATACAATAGAAAGAATAAAAACAACCAATGGACTTTGTAAACTAAAGTCCATTACAATGGACTTTGTAACACGAAGTTCAAGGACAATTAATAATGAGCTTGCTAAGATACATCTTGACAATGTCCTTCAACAAATTAGAATTCAAAGTTCAAAGCAAATAGTCTTGATTCATAAAGATGTCAGAGAAAGAAACTAACTTAATTGTATGGTTTCCTTGATAATTTCTATTTAACAATTATTTTATCTAAATATTGGAATTTATAAACCAAATCAGCATCACTGTGTAGTATTTTGAAGATAATTTTTTCTTGACAAAGGTCAAAGATTTACATGTATTCACTCAACAAATATATATTGAATATCTAATCTGTATTGGGCAAAATTCTAAGTGTTAGATATAAGTACACAAATAGAACAAACAAAATTCCTGTCCCATGTAGTGAGGAGTAATACATATTAAATACACATACACAATACATCTATGTCACGTATATACATGGGTATGTATATGTAGAAAAGGTCAGTATTTTTTGTGAAACTCAGTTTTAGACACATGTGTTTAGGCATGTGCTTTTGTACTGAGTAATGACACAAAATGTATTTCTTACTGTGATCCCAGTCAAAAGCACACAAAGCTAATGATCTAATGAATGTGTCTAGTTACACTTACAGGAGCCTGATCATAAAGATTAGACATATTAAGAAATTTTAATTATTTCACCAAATGTTTTTAAGCATCAGTCAATAATATATTTTCATTTGTAAAAACATCCTTTGGATGTTGAGTGGAGAATGGATTATAGAGGGACAGAGCTGAAGTAGAGACAGCAATAAAGAGGTTATAGTTCAGGCTGGGAATGATAGAAGCTCATAGACACAGTAAAGACGGAGAAAGGTGGTCAGTAAAGGCCTGTTTGTGGAGGTGTAATAGTAATTAGCTATGGAATAAGCACAGGACAAGAATCCTTTTCATCTCTGTCAGAACTCACCTATTTTGAATCACAATGAAAAGTATCTACTCCACCATTCCATATAAAGAGAGTGAAAGCCATAGTTTTTGCCAAATCTCTCTTCATCACAGACAAACCCACACAGTGAAAAATGTTCCCAAGAGATTAGAGGGAAACAATGGCAATGCGAATATTCACTGCTATTTCCACAGTTACTGATGTCCTCCCTACAGACAACAGCATCACGCAACTCAAGGAAATACTGGACAAAGCCAATAGCTTCTTCTTTTCTATTATCTTTGAAAAGAGAATCCCACAAAAAGGCAAAGACCCAGACCTTACTAACTGGAGGGAAGAAGAGTATTAGGAGGATTTATCTTTCCAAGGATTGAGCCTAAAAGTTATAAACCAATTCTTTCTCTTTGAGACAACTCATCGATTTTAGAATTAGAGATGGTCTCACCAGAGACCAACCCTTCTGCACCTTATCTGGGATTTCTAGCCTCCAGAACTGTAAGAGACTAAATTTCTCTTGTTTGAGCCACCTAAACTATGGAATTTTGTTAATAGCAGCCTGTGTTGACTAATACAGCAACCAATAAAAAAAATTACCAGGTGTATAAAAAAATCAGGAAAATACTATCATAAAAAGTAGAATAGAAATAGACCCATAAATAACAGGTATTTTTAAACTATTAGAGAAGTATTTTTAAAAAGCAACTGTAAATACATTCAATATCCTCAATAAGAAAAAGGAAAAAAAATATGTCTTATAACAAATGAAATGGAAGACATAAAAAAGACACAAATGGAACCTCTAGAGATGGAAAATATTATATTTAAAATGGACATGCACTGGATAGGATTAATAGCAGATGATATATTGTAGAAGAAAATATCAGTGAAGTTAAAGACATACTAATAGAGATTATACAAAATGATGTAAGCACACAGAGGAAAAAGACTAGAAAGAAATATGAACACAGATTAAATGACCTGTGAGACAATAGCACTTAGTCTGACTTAAATGTGATTGGAAACACATTACGTACTGAAGAAAAAAGATAGGAATTAGAGCAGACTTCTCTTCGGAAAGTACTTAAGCCTAACACAATGAAGAAAAATTTTCAAATTACTGAATAAGAAAAAGAAAGTGCCGACCTATAATTCTTTTCCCAGTGAAAATCTCTTTAAAACTAAGGTTAAATTAATACTTTTTTTTTTTTTCAGGAAAACAACCGCTGAGGAAATTAATCACCAGCAGAACTGCACTGTAAGAAATGCCAAAGAATGGCTCTTAGGCAGAAAGAAAATGGTACCAGATAAAAATCTGTACCTGCACAAATGAATGAATAGCATTGGAAATGTAAATTAAATTGATAAATATAA
>NW_012148208.1:1947328-1948705 GCF_000956105.1 Propithecus coquereli | reverse complement strand
TAAAATAAAGATTTCCAGATAAAAATCTTAGCACAAATGTCTTCAGGAGCCCATTCTGATAGCAAGGTTCATGAAATTGTTCTAAACAAAATGTCTCAAGTTATAATTTCATCTCTCTTTCTGATGTCCTACATGGAGATAGGTTAAAAGATCATCACAGCCCTCTCTTAAGAAAAAGCTTTGCATTCTGAAGAATGGTACAAGTCAGGCTCTTCTTTCCTGGGTTAAACATTTCAGTCACTTAATTTTTGTTCATTATAAATCCAATCTGAGGGCAAAAAAAGATTTTGCAATCTGTGATTCACGATATTAATTATATTCATTTAAAATGATAGAGGACTAATGTGGGAGAAAGTATATTTAAAAATCTAAAAATATGATTCCTTAGAATTTTGAGTAATAACTTAAAAGATAACTACTTCTCATACATTTGGTAGAAATGTGAATTACTATAGAGAGTGATAATTAAAAGACTCGATCACTTATGCATAACAAATTGTGACTGATCATTTCTAGAGCTCTGATTTTGGAATTTTCTCTGATATTTATAATGTAATACAGGCAAGCCACTTAAACTCTTTTCTAGCTTTGTACTAACCTTAATAATAAAAATCATATTCTGTTTTCCACAATGCATTAGAAAATGACAGTCTCTAGTGGATTAAATTGAGCCAATAAGGTAGAAACTTGAATTTAAAGTTAGCTTTCTTCTTTAAATTCTTTCCTTTTATTCTAAGAACTACATAATTGACAGCTCATATAACTCTAAATGCCTATGGCCCACAGCTCCTTCCTAAGAATGTAGCCTCAGACGATCCTTTCTACATTAGCCAAGTCTTGTGCCACTTGACGCTGGCCTGAAGAGCAGGAATTAGTGCTCAAGGCAAAGATGACTATGTGCTCAGGTAATCATGTAATTTAGCATTTAAAATGGGATAATTTTGAGAGTAAAATGGGGAACTATCACTAATTTCACTTGGAAAACAAGCATAAGCTTCAACCTTTTATATTGACTATTCAATGTACAAGCTGTCCTCAATGGGATCTAGACAGCTCTAGGACACTTAGAAGCAGACTGTCCATATGGGGTGATCTGTGTAAAACTACAACAAAGTGACTCAACCAGTTCTTCTTTCCTGGGGATTATAAATAAATGGTACCCAAAAGGAGGAGAAGAGGCAACTTCTGGATTTCTCACTGTTGGCATGAGGTTACCAGAGCTGTTGGGCTCCCAGAAAACATGCTGAATCTGAAAGGAAGGTGTTCTGTACCTTCACCCTTAGGAGCATGGGGCAGCTTCCTGTGATTCCCTGAATTCCCCAGTTATTATCCTTATCATGAACTCTCATCAGCTAATATAATCTGAAAGCATCTCCT
>NW_012148208.1:1946076-1947278 GCF_000956105.1 Propithecus coquereli | reverse complement strand
ATTTAAATCATATAAAGTTTTCTGATCACAATAGAATTAAATTAGAAATCATTTTGGTAAATCTTCAGCTCTAGAAATTAAATAACACATCACTAAAT
The DNA here is from genome assembly GCF_000956105.1 of Propithecus coquereli. Classification (NCBI taxonomy): domain Eukaryota; kingdom Metazoa; phylum Chordata; class Mammalia; order Primates; family Indriidae; genus Propithecus; species Propithecus coquereli. The sequence goes on along the minus strand of NW_012148208.1, from coordinate 1,947,180 downwards.
AAACCATGAGTAAAAGAAGAAATTAGATAACATTTAAGCCAAGTGAAAATATAACTTATAACAATTTGTAGGATGCAGTCAAACTGCATGGCATTAAGAAAGATCTAAAATCAATGATCTAAACTTCCACTGTAAGAAATAAAAATGGAAAACCAAGTTATATCCAAATAATTAGAAGAAAAAAAAGAAAGAAAAAAATACAGTAAATCCATGAAACTAAAATCTGGTTCTTTAAACAGAGAAAAAAAGTCTAAAGCATGAATTAAACCAATCAGGAACCAAGAGAAGACACAGAAACAACCAATAGCAATAATAAAAGAGGACATAAATATGTGTTACAGAGTGCAAAAATATAACTAGTTAGATAAAATGGGCATTATTTGATAGCACAACAGAGTGATTATAATCAACAAGTTAGGGTGTACTTTAACTGAAAGAGTGGAATTGGAATGTTCCTAACATAAAAAAATGACAAATGCCTTAGGTGATGAATACCTCAATTACCCTGATTTGATTAATTAACATTGTATGTCTGTATCAAAACATCATATGTACCCTAAAGATATACAACTATCATGTACCCATAATCATTTTTTAAAGAAGATGAAAAGGGAATATTATCAACAAATTATATGCTTATTAATATCTTGAATGAAATGGGTTAACTCCTTGAAAAACAGAAACTGCCAAAGCTCCCTCAACAAGGCATAGATAACTGGATAGCTTTGTAAGCACTAAAGAAACTGAAGTTACCGTTAAAATCCTTCTCACAAAGAAAGCTCCATGCCTAGATGACGTTGGTAAAGTCTACCAAATATTTAAGGAAGAAATAATACCAATTTTACATAAATGCTTCCAAAAAATAGAAGAGGAAAGAATACTTTCCAACTTGTTTTATGAGAATTAACTAATATGAAAACCAAAGACAATGCTTAAATAAATGAATAAATGCATAATACATATATAAATGGAAGACACCAATGAGTCTCCTGAACATAGTTGCAAAAACTCCAAATGAAATATGAACAAACAACATCCATCAATGCATAAAAAGAAATAGCACATTATCTCAATCTTGCTAAGGTTGGTTAATATTAAGTAATT
>NW_012148208.1:1941760-1944636 GCF_000956105.1 Propithecus coquereli | reverse complement strand
ATTGGAATCTAAATCAAATGCTTAATTAAGTTAATGCCACCTATATCCATTGATATAAGGAGCCAAAAAAAACAAAAAGACTAATGATTCAATTAAGATAAATCCTATCTTGAATGTCCTCCTTTCCCAATAAACCACATTAGTTCTACCTTCTCAATCATTTTATGTCATTTACAGATAAATAAAAACACATATATGTGTATAGATAGTGAGTTCTAGGAAATTGGTACAATATATAAACAACATGGTACAAACTTTCAGATTTCTCTAATTTTACTAAAAATATAATCTGTACCAAGATTTCTTCCCCCCTTTTTTGTTCCTTCAACTTCATATTTGATAAATTTCAAAAACTTGATTTGGCTTTCTCTTTTTATTCAAATCAGAAATATGATTTAATTATATTCTGAAGTATGACACAGAAAGGGAATAATTTTCCTTTCCTACAAATCCTGCTAAGTTTATGAAGCGATTATACAGGAATGTTTTAGCACAAAAGAAATAGAACTTGTTTATAACATGCTGTTGCTTCCCAGTCTCAAAAAACAGGCCCATAAAAGAGATTTTTTAGTTCTCCTAACATTTGCCCCATGAATTCCATTTATGAGAATTGCCTTCTTGAAGTTAACCTGTCAATCTAAGGTATTCACCTTTTTTTGAAGACCAGACTCCTCAGTTCCCAGGAACGCTAAGTTATACTGTTATCAGAAGTGTCAAAGCAAAGAATTTCAAAGGGAGACAGCTGCTGAACACATCTTCACAGCTCCTGATCTCTGGATTGGAGTGTGTACGTCTATCTCTAAATTGTCTGAAGGGAAATTTAGAGTTTACTTTTGGAATATTTAAAGGTAATTTGTTCTGATAAAGGTGAAAATGGGAGGCTGTTAGCCCAAGAGATAATGTCCATTTAATGCAGTTAAACGCTGACATGTTAAACTTCAACCTAAACCTATTTTGTCGAGTGTTTGTTAAACATATACTATTATATGGAAACCACATAAAGCTACATTTATCAAAGAGTACTTCTATTTCTCATTTGCTAAATGCTAAAACATGTAAGGAAAAGATGATACAATGTCTGGATTTACTTCAAAATAATATAGTAGGAAAAAATCAGATGGAGGTATGGATAGAACTTGCCATTGGTTTGGACTGGGGTGATAGCTACAGGGTGGTTTGATATACTATTACCTAATTTTTAAATGTTTAAAATTCTCCATAATAAAAAATAAAATATTAATACTACTAATAATGAAAGCTAAATTTAAAAACCCAAATGTTTATGCACAAATGACAAAAGCAGCTATGTTCTAAAGCTCTTTGGTAAGTTAGTTATTGGAAACCAGACCACATTTTTCATCTAATGCAATGTTTTACATACATGATGATTAGGTTCCTGAGCCAATCCACAAAAACTTATAAATGTTTATTTTGCATTTACTAATCACTATACTTTAGCTCAATTATAGATTTAAAAATCTTTTGTGGGCTGGCCTGGGTACCTAGCATCCCCATGTACTGCTATTTCTATGCGGTATTGTGTTCCACGGAACTGAGAAAGAAGGAAATTTAGCTGTACCAGATACATGTTTTCCAAACTGTCACTGATCAGTCTGGCCCCATGGACACATGATACAAGATATCATCCAATTCAGTACAATCTTTGAATGAAAGGCAGCACTATTAAGAACTGCGGTGACACAACAGGCATGAACTGAGACTGCCACCAAGCAAACCAGAACATATCATTGCCGTATCTATAAGGCAAATACTTATATGTTCTTATGCTGAAAGACCTTATGTGTCACAGAAACTTAACAATTATTTGTCTAGTTCCACAACACTATTACTTTACAAATAAAAACTGAGAACTCTAAAATTACAAATGGATCTTTTAAATCACAAACTATAAAATATTACAGATTATTCCTTCTCTTATTGTAAGGATTTACAGATTATATTTGGCAGCTAAAATAATCGTACCAATTTGGATTGATTTCTTACATTTTAGGCAAATTAAAAATTATTTATATGACAGTCTAATTTCATATCATTTGTACTTTTAAGTAATGACCTGTCTCACTCAATACTTGCTTGAAAGAATCTCAGTTATGGCAAGGACTAAGCTAAGTCAGAAAAATTAAATTAGAAAACTAAACTTCATATATTTCTTATATTAGTCAAGAAAGGCCAGGTTACATGATGGCACTTATGACATATGACATAAAAGTATTTCTTCTTCACCTAGTACTCAAGGCCTTTCACTTTATTCTTCTTCACTTCAGTGTAGCTCCTTTCCGAGCAGAGTCTCGCGTTGCTTGGCCAACTCGATACCTAGCCCCCAACACCACAGTAGCAGGAAGAGCGAGGAGAGTTGGCACACAGCCTCCTCCGACAACAAGAAGTGACTCTGATAACTTTTGATCACATTTCGTTATCCAGAATTAGTCATATATTGCCAACTAACTGCTCAGAGGCTAAGAAATTTATTCTTCTTTAATCAGGAGAAGGAAAAAAAAAGAGATTTGGTGACCAGAAGTGAATCTTTCAGAAAGGCAAATGAGGTTTTCAACCAAACAAGTGGCTGTTTTTATGTTTTTACACTTCGTCTACTCAAAGTGATACACTAACATTTGTGAGACTACAATGGCCCCTGCCCTCCAACTCAGCATGATGATGTCCAAGATACCATACGTAAAATAAAGATTTCCAGATAAAAATCTTAGCACAAATGTCTTCAGGAGCCCATTCTGATAGCAAGGTTCATGAAATTGTTCTAAACAAAATGTCTCAAGTTATAATTTCATCTCTCTTTCTGATGTCCTACATGGAGATAGGTTAAAAGATCATCACAGCCCTCTCTTAAGAAAAAGCTT
>NW_012148208.1:1936076-1938006 GCF_000956105.1 Propithecus coquereli | reverse complement strand
TATACATTTACATGTTAGCTAAAACACAGGAAGATATCAAGATACCAGAAATCTGGTTTTCTGAGCTACTTCTTTGCTAAACTGAAACATAAAATCATGGCTGACTGGCACCATCAACTCCAGGAGGGCCTAAAATGTCAGGTAAGTGATTGAGTGAGAGAAAGAACAATGTGCCCAGTAAGAATTCATGGTATAAAGTTAGTCTACCTCATGAAGTAGTCTTAATAAGAACAGGATGGATTTTAAAGAAACTTTCCTTTTATTAAAGCAATTTGTATAAAAGAGCAAAATCTCATTGGTGTAACTTAATACATGTATATCATTACCCTGTAAAGGAACTCTGGAATACAAACTTTATGAGTCCATGGGACTTTGACTATTTGCTTTACTGCTGTGCCCTTTGGTGCTTACAGCAGTGATTAGCGCATACATAGTGCTCAACAAATATTTGCTGAATGAATTGACATCCTGGATTCCTTCCTGCTATTAGTCTAGATCAGAGTACTAACAAAATCTGATGCTTGAATGAGTGAGTTTAAATCAACAATTACTGATTGCATGTCTAACACAACAACAACAAAATTATCTGTCACTGTAGTGACCATATTTGCAAAACCAAAACTCAGGTTGCACCATCTGCAAACTATAAGTACCCTCATGAAGACAACAGATCTGCATATCTGAAAATATAATTTTACCACAAAATTTAGTAATTAACTTTATATTATAGGTGGCCATATAATTTCTAATCTAAATGGGTCACTATTGAAAATGAAAGAGGAAACCATCAATAATACCCTGGTACATCAGGCACAAACTAGAAATGTCCCTGGGGAAATAGGGTGTATGGTCTCTCCATCAGAGTCTATTTCTAGAGAAAAGATATGTTTCTACAGTGGTTAAACAGCCAGTCAGTTACAGAAAATCAATTAAATAACAGAAGTAAAAAATAACTAAAATAAATTTCGTAAAATTTTTAAAGAATCTGAGACCATCAGGGCTGGGAAGGAATGGTAAAGCTGAACTCCACTTCGAAATGAATAGATTTTAAGAACTGAAAATCTCAATAGATCCTAATGTGCTATAATGATATCCAAGACTATCACTGATGATGTTTAATAGGATATTTAATAGGATGCTAAATAAAAGGGGGAGCAGGGATTAATAAAAGACAACATTACTATAAGATACCCCAAAACAGAATGTGTAATTTTTTGCTTTTCTTATATACATAGTTTAACCAATAGGTACGCCTATAAGATATCATGGCAAAATGCATTTAATCATCATCTTCATTACTGACACCATTGAAAAATGCATGGATAGAGCTTGAAGGAAGTAGTAACAAATCTTAATAGATGAGATGAAATTATAAAAACATCATAAAATGATCACAAAGGAGTTCAAATACAATGTTAATTATGGTGTATTATTTTTTTACCCTAATAATACTTCTGACAATTAGTTGCATCATTACTAATGATCTAAAAATCTGTATGCCTTTGAATATCCCTCTGCCTCAACCCTTTATGAGTCTCTTCTCTACTCAAATATGTCAGGTTATTTGAGAGAGTGAGGAAGAGATAGCAATAGAGAGAAAGAGAGGGAAAGAGGGAGAAAGAGGGAAAGGGGGGGGAAGAGAGAGAGAGAGAGGAGCTTATGTACTTCTTTTTAAAATGTACCTATCTTTAGTGTCAGTCATTCCCAGGTTAAGACAAGAAAGCCATCTGATTTAATTAATTCACATTCACAATCCCCTGAAATTAGTGGAACTAATGGTGGTTTTGATTACAAATGTAAATAGAAGCAATCTTGTCATTCTCTATTCTATAGAACACTAATACTAGAGTTTGTCTGCTCAGAGGCTAGCATTTTATTGAAATCCTATTGCTCTCATTGACATTTAAATACGCACTTGAACAGGCTTTAA
>NW_012148208.1:1921188-1936026 GCF_000956105.1 Propithecus coquereli | reverse complement strand
TGAAATTAGTGGAACTAATGGTGGTTTTGATTACAAATGTAAATAGAAGCAATCTTGTCATTCTCTGTTCTATAGAACACTAATACTAGAGTTTGTCTGCTCAGAGGCTAACATTTTATTGAAATCCTGTTGCTCTCATTGACATTTAAATACGCACTTGAACAGGCTTTAAAAACCTACAGAAGAGAAAACCTAACATTATTCCACAGGTCTTTCTTAGCACACACAATTATCTTTGGTGGTAGTCCCTACTACCCCCATTGTATAGTAAGAAAAGTAAGGCTTAGAGCAGCTACACAGGGTTCTAAGCCAGGTCTTCTGATTAGAATCTATTTTTTTCTTCCTGAGTATAATGGAGATTGTTGAAGGAAAGTCTATGCATATCAAGTATCTGATTCTTGACGATTAGACATTTGGACTGTGGGTTATGCTTCTATAACAATGCCACTGATTAGGAACCTAGCCTCTGATTATGCTAGGGTACCATGGTCTGAAATATTAGCTCTAGTACACAGCTCTGCGAAAATCAGAATGAGAGGTTTCATGTGTTTTTATATATGACTCAGGACATTTTTTTCTGATATATCCATCCAGTAAAGGAGGAAAAAGTGGAACCAATGGATTAAATATTGTTAGTTGCCTATAATTGGAAAATTATATCTATATCATTAAAATATCATATGGTCTTTTTTAACAACTTTTTAAATGAAACCAATATTTTATGGGATAAAACTGATAAGTATATTATAGCAATGGTTTTGATAACTTGTTCAAATAAAAGAAAAAGCTGATTGAAGAAGTGGTGTAGAATTAATTCAAAAAGTATTACTATAAGCACAAACACATCTCTGGTGTGTTTGTGAACTATACGGTATTAATATTTATTTAAATACATACACACAGAGACATACACACAGATACTCCCCAACTACTTTCTGTACTTTGAAGAATGGAGAACATGAATTTACATGTCTTTATATCACCATCCTTTGCACAAATGCACAGAATTCTCAAAATCTTTTAAGGTAGGGATAACTGCGCAGATGAGAAAACTAAGGCACAGAGATGTCAGGTAACTTGTCCAAAGTTATGTATCTACTAAGTAATGGAGTCTAGATTCAGGACCAGGCATTTGTCCAGAGGTTCTGTGCTTCTAAACATGTCTCTACTGCCCCATGGAGTTAAGTGATCATTAAATAGTAATTGACATAGTTTTCCATATTATTATCTCTGGTTTTCATTGTGTACAAATTAACATTCTGAAAATAAATACTTTAAGTACTTTGCCTGTGATGTACTTTCTCAGTAAGTTCAGAAAGCAGTGAAAGAAACTGCTACATTGACATTTATTCTTGCCTACAAAGAGGTAATTATTGGTAATATGAAAGTAAAGCAATCCTGGGAGAAAAAGAATTATCAACTTGTTCTAACTGTAGAGGAGGATAATACAAGGCACAGGAAAAACCACAATGTGAATCTGAAAACTGCTAATGAGGTCTTTACACCACGTCAATGGGCCTACTGTCCCCCAAGCACAGAGATCGCAGTCCTGCTTCGCCCTGCATTCCTTAGGCCTTCCAAGGAGCACTGTCTGCAGTTCTAGGTGTCAGAATTACAGAAGAACCACAGATAAAGTAGAATAGAGTGTAGTCTCATTCATTGAGAATCTTGAGTTCAAAACTATTGCTTTTCTAGATTTTTTGAGGAGATGGGACCGTAAAATATGCAACAAAACTAAACACTTTAGCTCTAATTATCCATTAATATATATTAGTATAGAGTATTTCTATAATGAACATCAATAACAATCAATGTTGGAGCCAGGGTCCATGAGAGGCTAGGCTTATTGCCTGCACAGTTTCTGGCATATGGTAAGTATACAACAAGTTTGAGAAAGAAATAGAAAATTGAGGAAGAAATTGGAAAATGTTTCATCAGGGAAGGCACACTTCTGTTTTCTCCTTTGCCTTCCCAAAGTTAAGCTGATCTCTTAAATTCAACAGCTTGTCAACTAAGCCCCTTAGTCCTAACCACTAGATAAAAACTAGACAATCCAGCATTAGGCATATGATTTATCACTACACAGTCAGTAACTGCAAGATTCTTCTCTTTTAACATCCCATCGATTGCAGTGTGTTGTAGACACAAGATTTGTAACCAGGAGTAAGAAAGCTGAGCTACCTTAAATGTCTGAATTGTCAGGGTCTAAGGAGACTAAGTGACATTCTGCAATTGCCAAATCAATAAGCATTAATTTTCTCATAAAATAGGTGATATATTTAATAAGTAAAATATCTAGAGGAAAGAGGAAATGAAAACATTTAGTCTAATAATCATTTTTAGTAATTCAAACTTACAAAGACATTTTAATAATAGCATGACCTTACATTTATCTAGTACTTTACTGATAATGTATATTAACCATTAATCTATATCCTTTTGTTCATCTTCTCAGATCAGACCAGTGACAGAGCAATGTCACTGTTCACTAACAATAAGACATAGTATCATCAATGTGTGAAAATAGTAAGCACTTACATTTACTTGATACTGCTCTTGATATTAATCATGTTTTAAAAGTTAAGTAGAAAAAAAATGCCAGAATATGCAAACATTTTCGGCCAGGTTCATCTATTCCTTTGCCATCTTACAAATAAGTCAATTCTCATTCACAAACTTAATAGTTTTGTTGTATAAGCATAGGTCTCAATATTTATCCCTACTCTCCTAATGCAAGAGTGAATTTTGGAATAAGAATAGTATGATTATGATATTAAAAAGTGCCAACATAAGCAGGAATGTTTCATTTCTTCTATCTCGTTTATCGCTACTTTAATAAGTTTAGAAAAGACAACAATATTATTCAGACACAAGTGGCTTTTAGTTACCATGTCTCAAATCATGATGTAAAGTAATATTTTTCTTTGAAACAATCTGCTTTTCCTCTTTCACTCTCTGAACTCTTAAATATAATTTTCTAAACAGAAGATGCTGGAGATAGACTCCTATTTTTATTGTCTTTGATGAACATTTGTTAATAAGTTGGCACAATTTATCTCCCAGTATTTACAAGGTTTAGAATTCTATTTTTAAGCACTGAGCTAGATGGGAGCACCTCATCTTTGAGATAACTGGAGACTTCAGAAAAATAAAAATGGTCAAGAATAACAGCACAATTCATAAGTTTAAAAAAAATCAAACTGACAGTACCCAAATTTATTTAACCAATCATGTCATTAAGATTCAATGTTTATGTAAGTTGAATTAAAGCTACCACAAAATGCACCCAGATATCAGGTTTCCATTTTTACATCACCAAAAACAAAATTATTTTTAAAGAATACTAATATAAATAATTATTTATTAGTATCTGATTGCATTATCATAGTATAGTGGAAAAAAAATACAGATCAATAATAGCCAGCCTCCTTTATTCCCCTTGTAATATGGGAGAATTCTACACACAGCAAGCATTGTATTATATAAGTTTTTAAATGTAATTTACGTTAGAACTATAAAATTGCAAAATCCTATCTGGCTGATTTTAAAAGTGAAGATTATTTGGTAGAGTGAAAAAATATTATTGAATCAATCTTTCTGAATTCTCGATACCAATCTCAGCTGTCCCAGGAACTTGAAAATACGTACTTTTGGCAGGATACTTTTCCTCTCTAAGACTTTTACAAAATATAGACTTTAGCTGATTTTAAGCTCTAAAATTTCTATTTTTCCAGATATAAATGTAAAGATGTGTATATTTTCTAATTATTTCATTTCCTCCTCATACCACAGAGGGGCAAAGAGCTTGAAATAGAATTTTTGAAATCTAAAAACAATTTGCAAACATTAACAGGAATATCATTGTTTGCCAAGAAGTTAACCTCCACTTAGCAGCAGCATAGTAGCCAAAAGTATAAACTTAGATAAATAACATAAAATCAATCATATTTTGTCATTCTGTTATCAGATTATATCAAAAACATCTAGAAATATACTTAAAAGATAATTATACTAGTTTACAGATTAAAAATACATATATCAATTCTAACACCGACACAGGATTCCGTATTTCCTGATTTATTATGCTTTGTCGAGCATTTCAACATTCAACATTAATTGCTTACCTCTTCCAAGTAATTAATTCTTCCATATCATTAACAGTAGAACTGGATACTATAATTTGCTTATCATAGCTGCTTTAATCTACATAAATTTCACTTTTTAAGTTTTAAAACACCAAACTAAGTTAGCTTAATGCCATATTTGATAAATGAAATGAATTACATTTCCCTATAACTGGTTATTTAAGAAAAATAATGTGGGGACCATTTATTCTGAGCTTTATTATGAAGGGCCAGGGAAATGAGAGGCTTAACATTGACAAGGTGAAGCTGACATCAACTGGTACGTGGTGGTAATAGTTGACAACAATAATAGTAATCCCAGGAATTTGTATAAACCTCCCTCTGCAATTTATAATGTACTTATAGCTCATTAATTAAAGCACAGATTTAAAACTTAAGAGCATAATTTATTATTCTTAGTGCTGGGATGGAGGATGAATTCAATGTGGTCTCTGTCCCCAAGGGGCTTTCAGTCTAGTGGCAAAGATGCGCACACTTGCGGCCCTACAGCAATATTAGCTGCCACATATATAATAATGGAGGTGCAAAAAGGGTGAAGTGAGAGATTCTGGACATGATGATTTGGAAAGATTTCCCAGAACAAGGCACATTTAACCTGGTCTTTGAAGCAAAGAAGGATTTCGACTGTTAAAAATTGGGAGGGCATTCCACACAAAGAGAATATCTGTGCTGGCAATGCATTTAATTTTCGCTTGTAAGGAAAAACAGAGAGAAATTAAGTGATCTGATCAAGGGCATAACAAGAAAAAGCATCAGAGGCATTGCTCGAATTTTGAACTCCCAGGTCAAAATGGTTCCTGCTGTGTCACTTTGCTTCCTTCCCCAGGTGAGACAATTTCTCTGCTTTCACGACCACCTCCGTCCCCGATTTATTCCTCCGTGTTGCCACGCCCTTTACAGAACCTTGCTAGGATGTTAAAGGCAGCCGCATCTTCATAAAACACATTACATTTCAGCTGTGTCTAAAAATCAAATGAATACATGTAGGTGTGTTTCCGGCCCCCTTTCCTCACCATTCTCCATCATTTCAAAGGAATGGGAGTTTGCGCTGTCGCCACATGGCATGCTCAATAAAATTTTGATCCATTCCTTTAAACCTTCCATTTTTCTACTTCAGTTTGTCAAGTGTTCCCAATTCCAAGAAATCGTAATTCATAATGTGGGGGAGGTTGCAGATTTTTGGCTCAGGAAGTTGTGCAGATGTTATTCCTTAAGGAAGACGATCGTGATTGCCTATGTGAGTAATGGCTGTGAGTCGGCTAGGAGCCAAAAGTTCTCTTATGCTAGAATGTACAAACCATTCTCCTACTGAAAGAAGGCCCCCAGTAGGATAATATATTATTACACATGATTCAAATTACAAGATCTGCAGCAGGGGAGCTCATGCCTGATTCAGGACAGTCGCCCCCTGAATACTGATGATGGGATGATGGAATGCCTCAGAATTAAAAGGGCCGTGGTTTCTCATCTAAATCCTTCATATGCTTTAAAAACTGACTGTGCCTATCATTGCATGCTCTAAGCTTCTTAAACGAATTGTGCACTGTTATGAAACCTTTGTCTATGTTTTAAAATTCCATGTCTTTGAGTAATTATATTCAAAACATTCTTTAAAAAAAAGACAATGAAACTTCACCTTCTCTACTTAAAAAACGGTGTGCCTTTAATGCCAATATGCAATAAATATATGACTTAATAGAAATTGCATTAAAGTATGACCCAGTTTTGCTCTTTGGGATTCTAGAAGGCAACCTGAAATCTTCACATGCCACATGTTCCAGCCTCTTAAGTTATCTACAGAAAAATGACTTTATCCCTGACAAACGAAATACAAATGTGCAAGACAAAATTGTGTTACGAAAGCTTTTCTGCAGATAAATGAACCCATTCATGAATATTATTTGATTTGGTCTACTTTGCTTATATACCAATCCCATAAATTTGCTAAACATATTACATTACGAATTAAGATCAGGCATTTTTATAGAAACACTAAGGCAGATGTTAAATATCACACATTCTGAGAAACAAACTGCTTTGCTGCAATATATTCTGAAATAATATGTAAGCTGGTCCCTTAACTTCTTTTCAAGCTGGTTCTTGTATTCAGTTTTTCTAGTAAATGGATGCAAATCAGGTGCATTGTGCTGCGATGGGAAGGGGGAGATTTGTCCAGAAATGACCTCAGTTCTATTCATTAATAAAATGATTATGTTGGCTGAGAGCAGTGGAGAATGAAATATAACAAGAGTAGAACTTTCCTCCATGTGACAGATGCACATAAGCGCCTTTTGGATAAAGCAGTGTATGTAAAATGGCCACTGCAGCATAAAATCTGAAAACATTAAAGGAAGCTCTTAGATACAAATTGCTTGGAAAAACTGCAACTTCCATAGCAATGCAACCCCTATTCTCTATTACCTCGTACATTCTGAATCCAGACTTGGAGAAAGCATGTATTCATTCATGAGGGGGATCGGGTAAAATAAACAAAGATCTAATTTTTTCTAAGAAAGAAGATAATTTCACAAGGTCAAAACAAAATAGAATTGTACCCAGAATCACTTTCAGTGACAGCAGACACCAATGGGGGAAAAAAGGCAAAAGCTATCACAGAGAATGTAGCCACATTTTTGCATAGCGGTTTAAATTATGCCGGCAGAATAATTAATGGAAGGACCTAATATGGAAAGAGGGGGGTAACAGGAAAGGGGGAAGGCTATGTTAAACAAAGTTCATTACTGCATGATGTAAATGAGTTTCTCACCAGTGATGTCACTGATTGGCTGAGCTGCAGAGCTGGCTTCGAGCATGGCCGGATTGGCTGCTAGCTCTTCTGGTGCCTGCCTGCTTGGGCAGCGGTTGAACCAGATACTTTCTGTCTCTCTTGTTGTCGTTTGAAGCAAATCTTGTTCAGCCCAGCTGTGTCTCCATAGTAGTGGCACCCTAAGAGAGAGTCTCTCTCCTGCTTCCCACAGCTCGTCTGTGAGGCGGTCGCTGCTGTGAAATACCAGCCCTTGGCACCAAGCCCAGACAGCGTTCTCAGATCCATCTATAACACACACATACAAAAAGAAAAATAGAAAAAAAAGCAGTTCTTTCATCTGAATTGCATCCTAAGGAGGATTAAGAAGGCTTCTATTGCTACTGATTTGTGTTCTTTCAATTTGATGGTTAAAATAGTTTTTGAAATACAGTATCTTCTCATCTGCAGTAGAATGCCATTGGTTAAAATTGGTTAAAAAGATGGGGGAAACCCCCCTCTCCCATGTTTACCTTGATTACAGAAAAATAATTCTTCATTTTCCTCCTAAGCACCGTAACTGATGTTTTTGGTCCCCTACTAGAATTTTAAACTCTCACCAGATTTCTAATTACAGCCGAGTCATTATTTTCAGTTTAAGACAAGGGATCTTAATTAGCATTCTTTTTTAGCTATGCAAAATGAGACAGGGCATGAAACAGAAACGATCTATGGAGAGGCAGAGAGAGAGAAAGAAAAAAATCTGTGCAGCTTTTACAGTTGAGCTGACACCCCCTCCTTCCCCGCTCTTCCTCCACCCCCCTTGCAAAAAAGAATGCAGTCATATGAACTTTACCAGACAATGGAGTACCTACAGGCTCTCCCCTAGACAAGTCCTTTATAACCAGCCAGTGCTATGTGCTGCAGACAGTGGCCAATCGGCAGGCTCCTTTCTGCAGCAGGGACACAATAGGTGCATTGGCCACACTGTCCTCCTAGACCCTGACGGCAGTTCAGGTTCATTTATTGTACATTGGAAGGCACATATGTCTTTAATATTCACTGTGAAATTATCAGTGTGACTGCCTTTATTTCACCGTAATTACATCAACCTAATTACCGCGCACAAGCTGCAATAGCACTGTTTGCTCGGAATGGCGCATAGGCATGCATGCCGTAAAAATATGCATGCACATGCTTGCTTATTTCAATAATAAAATCCACCAATTATTTCCTTCCCAGAGCTTAATGCTTCCTCCAGAATGATTCGGTGAATATAGCCATCATTTTTCCCTTTCAAAAGAAAAAATGTGTGTGTGTGTGTTTGCGTGTGTGTATGTACTATATACATAATTTAAACATTATTCTAGTCACTTATTGGGGTGAGCTATGGAGGTGGAGCCAAGTCAGCAAATAAAAGGTTATTAAGGACCTAAGGCATTTTCTCCATATCACTAAGCATCAGACTAAAGGAATAAGTGACTGTACGCATCACTATAGCCGTGCCTACATGCCGATTGATTCAGAGTCCAACTATCATGAGCATCTGCATATGCCTCATTTATGTATTTTCATATTACATAATTATATCACGCCTTGCAACACTGACTCAGAATGCTTGAAAAATTAAATTTTCGCTTTTTGTGTATTAAATAAACAGTGTTAGGCACAGTCTGTGGTGGAAACTGCCTACTAATTTTTTTTTATTTTATGCATGTTGCATTTACATATTCATGAACAGCATAGCTGTTATGACCGCTGATTCTGCAGCAGGAGCTCAAAAGGCACGATACAGCATACAGATGTACTAATTTGTAAGGGGAGAATGGCAGCATATGATGACCAGGAAGAATAGATATTTGGGGGTTTCATTTGAGGTTACCTCGTTGTCTAATAAAGGACAGGAGTAGAAAATCTACCAAAAATGTGTAAGTATAATAAACTTGAAAGGGAAAGCCAATTTGTATTGTTCATGGCCCTTCATCCACATTGCAAGGAAATAAGCATTTTGAAATGGAGATTTCTGGCTCAGGTCTTTGCAGGTAAAATTGCATTTGTTTTACAGCTACTTAGAATATCACCAGAATGGGATGTGCTCAGAAGCTCTGCATTTTTTCATTATGTCATAATTTACAGATTTCTTATTCCAAATCAGAATGCTAAACTTTAAGCTTTGATTATTTCATAAGGTAGAATTTCACCAACGTTTGCCTCCATTTATTGGTGTATTTTGATTTTTAGCTCATGATTCTCTAATCAGGAATGGAATTCATCATTATAGGAGGCACATTAGGAGAAATAGTGACTCGTTTATATCCATGTGGATACATGTGTATAACAAATAATACACCCATACTGGAGAGAAAGAATCCCAAAGGTTTTTTTATAAATTTATATTGTATAGTCCTCTGTTTTTAAATATATATAAGATTTGTATCATAAAATATATTCAAGTTGATTTTGAATTTTATAAGCATTTTAAAAGAAAAGCACAGACAGCTCATTTATCTATACTTTCCAAAAATCGAGTTTTGGTAGGAGGAATTGGGGGACAAATTCCTAACTAGGCTAAGAGTTCACAAGTTTCAATCACAGTAACACAAATAATATAAGTAAACGGTACATTTTTATTGTTGAACTGCTATACACATTGAAATCAAAACACCTGAAATTAGTTACTTGATATATAACATAAGATGCTTCTTCTTTAAGTGATTAAAGAAAATGTTCAGAAAAAAAACTAAACTTAAGCAACTATTTGACTTCCCTTTTTGATGATTTTCCTATCAAAGGCCAATTTTCCTAAATCTTCAGGTGAATCAAGAAAACTTAATAGTAATCAAATTAAATTACATAGACCTCATCCCTCTCCCCACTTCTCTCAGTCTCACACATATACACACATGCATGTGCACACACATGTGTGTATATATCTATATATATACACACACACACACACACACATATATAATTGTGGCTGTCTGCTTTTTTGGAAGCATGTGCAACTCTTCTGCCCAGTAATCTCAATTCTTTGATCTGACATTGCACAGAAAAACCTTTAAAAAAAATCAAAGAGGTCATACATAACTGCTAGTTATCCATTTTACTAAGTAAAAATCAAAAAGCAGATCAAACTCACATAATATCACACGGATTCCACTAACTCATAGAATGTGCTTGGAAACCTTACTGTTATTCAAAGGATTTTTCCAAATATATTAATTTCATAAACAAGGTTAGTGAATGGTCCATATCTAACCTCCTTAACCAGATAAGTATTTGTAAATAAACAAACACTAAAAATAAGGAAGCTTTTCCTTATGTAGCACAATTCATTAAACCTGGCAAGACAGGCGTCCTACTTAGAAACACTCTGTCATTGTTTGCGTTGTTAGATATACTTGAAAACAACATTGCATTTTTTCTAGTATTTTAATATTAGTATTTACTATTGCTCTCATACCACAAACACACATTGCAATCGTGAGATTTTAATGTACTACTATAATCTGAAATAATTTTGCAATAAAATCTTATTTGCAAATCCTATCATTTTACTATGGAAGTTAGGCCTGAGGTATACCTTAGAAATTTAAGCCATCAATTTTAGATATGACATCCTCCCAAAATAAGTAACTAGTTAATGTACTTCCACCCATCATGCTGCCATCCTTTATTAAAAATACAGCTCTGACCTGATATTGTCATGATAGTCATTATTGGTTGAGTTTAACTATAGATAAGGTATTTATGGCCTCATCCCATAAGATCGAAGACATGCATTTATAAGATAATTGTATGAAGAGATCAGGTGTGGGTCTGAGAGAAGGGTGCCAGAAACTTCAGGAGACTCTATGAGAAGAAGTTGTGGAGTGGAACAGAAAGGAGCAAGGTATCTGCAAAGATCAATCCCTGAGAGGCTTACAGTCCAGTGAGAAGGGTAGGTGGAGTGGTTTTTTTGTCCCTCTCTTGCATATCTGACAGTTGGCAGGTTCTCAAGCTGCTGGAGAGACTTTCTGCCCACATGAGCCCAGAGGCTACGTCCGCCAGTGAGCAGGGAGCTTCTTGTGGACAGGGCACCAGGCTCCCAGCCCTGCTAGGGTGCCACCCATCTCCACAGACCTGAGCCAGGACGGCAGGTGAAACATTGCTTCTCTAATCACCATGCACCTTTCTCCTCCCCAGGGGGCTTCAACTCCTCAGGTTTCACCTTGCTCACCCCCACACAGATATTTCCCAACTCTCGCCCAGACTGCAGGAGTCACAGGGGTCCAGTGGGTCCTGGGTGATCTGTGTGACTCAAGTGGCTGGACATTCTGGGTGGGTGGCCTCCCAGAGTGAAGGACAGACATAACCAGAGTGCTAGCTTTCCTCCATTCAGACTGCTGTTCTCCTTTTCCCCTCCCCCACCCGTGGCTGCCGAGAGAGAAAACTGAGCCATCACACTGAGGCTTCCATAGAGAGTGGGGTCAGACCTTTCCTCTTGGGGTCCTGCAGTGAACTGAGGGGTGCTCAGACTGTGAGCTTCTTGCTCACTGGCCCTCCCTGGTGCTGCTTGCCCAGTGAATCCATCATAGCAGGGCACACTTCAAGGTGGACAGGCATCAAACCTGCTTGGGCACCCTGTGGGCAACTCAGGACCAGCATGCCTCTATGTGGCATAGTCAAGGATTGATATTTGGGGACCTGGGGATGGACCCACAGGCCAGATCCCATACCCCCAGGTCTTGATCACATTGCTCAGGGGCAAGGAGGGGAGATTTGTGAATTAATCTCAGGAGTCAAGGAGTCTGCAGGGGCAGATCAAGGGGGAGAAAGAGTACAGTGTGGGTCCTAGCTGCAATGTGCTCATGGGGTACCCCTAGCCCCACAGGAGGTATGTGCTCTCACCTCAGGCCAGGATTCTGGGCAGAGAATTTCCCAGCCTGCATCACAGTCATAGGTGAGCTTGCAGGCAGATGCCAGGTGGAAACTATGGAGCAGGGAAGGGTGGAGAGGAGAAAGGCCTGCTCCAGACTGTCAGATTGTGAATCTCAGAAGGCCATGCCTCCACAAGCAGACTTGCTGGTTGGGTGGTACCACTTCAGCCCCTCTCTGGCAGCTTTGCCCAGAAGCTGGGAGCAGACTTTTAACCCCTGATAAAACAGATACCTTGCCAGCTTTTGTGGAGCCTGAGGGCAGGCTCAACCAACCCAGCCCTGCCCAGCCACACTCCACCACCTACCTCTGCTATGGCAGAGAATAAGGACTCACCTGAAGTTCTAGGGCTCCATCCACCACCTGGGGCATTTGAATGCTTCTCCTGAGGGATTAGAGCTGGTCACAGGACCCAAAAACAACACTGAAGCTTGTTCCTTTCAGCAAGTGCCACCTACTGACAGGGAGGTCAGTTTACATGCCCTTTTACAGCATTTACTAACTTAATCATACAGGGCGTGGTTGATTCTCCCCCACAAGCACCACCTACTGCCTCAGAGATTAAACTAGGCATACCATTAGAACTCACTCTATTAAGAAGACCACAGGGCTGGAGAAAGAGAAAGGATTTCAAAGACCTCCATCCTCCCTCATCAGAGAGAGGCAGAGAATCTGCCCACTCACATAGCTCACCACAAATATTTGTAGTCTGCTACAGACTACAAATAACTAACAACTGAGAAAACTACCACACCAAGGATATCTATAACAAAGGCATTCATCCAGAACATAGATCATCAAAGCACCCACGAGAAAAGCCAAAGGTTCTTACCCAGCTTATGCTACAAACACACACATATGAGTGAAACAAGGGAAAAAGCTCTATCTAAATAAAATAAAATACAAAACTAAGAAGGAACAGCTGTCCCAGATGAGAAGGAATCAGGGAAAAACTCCAGAAGTACGAAAAATCAGAGTGAAAGGTCATTTCCAAAAGGGAACACCAGCTCTCTAGCAATGGAAACCAACCAAAATCAGAATATTGAAATGACAGATAAAGAATTCCAAATATGAATTATAAGTAAGCTCAACAAAATACAAGAGAAAATGAAAAACCAGCATAAAGAAACAGCAAAAAACAAAATTCAGGAAATGAATAAAAAATTCACTGAAGGAATTGCATTATTAAAAAAATTAAATAGAACTTCTGGAAATGAAAAACTAATTCATGAAAATATGAAACACAGTGGAAAGTCTTGAGAATAGATTAGACCAGGCAAAAGAAAGAATCTCAGAACTTGAAGATGACACCTTTGAATTAAACAAGTCAGTCAAAGACAAAGAACAGAGAATAGTGAGGAAGGAACAAAGCCTACAGGAAATATGAGATTATGTAAAGAGGCCAAACATAAGCATGGTAGGCTTCCCTGAGGGGGAAGGAAAAAAAAACACAAGGGTTAGAAAACCTATTTGAGGGAATAATGAGGAAAACTACCCTGGTCTTGCTAGAAATTTAGATATCCAGGTACAAGAAGCTCAACAAACATCTGGGAGAGTTATCACAAAGAGGCAATCACCACAACACATAGTCATCAGACTAGCCAAATTTAACACAAAGGAGGAATTCCTGCAAGATGTAAAGCAAAAACATCAGGTAACTGACAAAGGTAAACACATCAGGCTACCTGCAGACTACTCAAATGAAACCTTACAAGCCAGAAGGAATTGGGTCCCCATCTTCAGTCTTCCTGAACAGAGTAATGGCCAGCCTAGAATTTTGTATCCTGCAAAACTAAGTTTCTTATATGAGGGAGAAATAAATACTTTTCCAGACAAGCAAACACTGAGGGAATTTGTCAAGACCACACCTGCCCTACACGAAGTACTCAGGTCTGCATTATACGCTGATCAACACAATAGAAACCCACCAATGTAAATTCACCCAAAAGCTAAAGTTCGGAGCTCATATAAAATAATGGCTCAAGAGGTAAAACAAAGCAATAAGGTTCTACCCAATAAGATGAACAGAAATGCATCCCACTTATCAGTTCTTTCAATAAACTTGAATGGCTTGAATTCCCCACTCAAGAGACATAGGCTGGCTGAATGGATAAAAAAAATACAAGCCAAGTATCTACTGTCTCCAGAAAACACAGCTAACCCACAAAGATTCATTCAGACTCAAGAGGAAGGGATGGAAAAAAATTCCATGCAAATGGAAAACAAAAGAAAGCAGGTGTAAGCCATTCTCATATTAGATAACATGGACTTCACATCAATGATAGTAAAGAAAGACAAGAACAGTCATTATATAATAGTAAAGGGAGCAATTCATCAAGAAAACAGAACAATCCTAAATATTTATGCACCCAACATAGGTGTGCCCAGATTCATAAAGTAAACCCTAATAGATCTAAACAAAGTGATAAACAGCAACATCGTAATTCCTGGAGGTTTTGACACTCCACTGACAGAACTTGAAAGATCCTCCAAGCAGAAAATAAATAAAGAAACATTGGCCTTAAACAGGACTCTAGAGAAAATGGGCCTGACAAACATTTATAGAACATTCTACACCAAAACTACTGAATATACATTCTTCTCATCAGCACATGGAACATTCTCTAAGATTAATCACATTGTAGGCCACAAAACGTGTCTCCGCAAATTCACAAAAATAGAAATTATACTATGTATCTTATCAGACCATAGTAGAATAAAATTAGAAATCAACTCCAATAAAAACACTCAATTCTACACAAAGTCATGGAAATTAAACAACATAGTGCTGAATGATTATTCAGTCAAGGAGGAAATTAAGGTGGAAATCAAAAAATTCCTTGAACAAAATGACAAAGGAGACACAAGTTATCAAAATCTGTGGGATTCAGCAAAAGCAGCCCTAAGTGGAAAATTCATAGCTGTAAATGCCTACATCAAAAAGACAGAAAGACTACAAATCAACAATCTAATTAATTATCTCGAGGAACTAGAAAAGGAAGACCAAACTAATCCCAAACCCAGTAGAAGAAA
>NW_012148208.1:1915763-1920478 GCF_000956105.1 Propithecus coquereli | reverse complement strand
AAAAAAAAAAAAAATCCACCACAACCAAGTGGGCTTCATCCCAGGGATGCAAGGATGGTTTATCATATGTAAATCCATAAATGTGATTCACCACATAAAAGAAGCAAAAAAACGATCATATGATCATCTCAATAGATGCGTAAAAAGCATTTGACAAAATTCAGCACCCTTTATAATAAAAACTCTTAATGAAATAGATGGAATATACCTCAGTATTATAAAGCCATATATAACTAACCCACGGCCAACATCATACTAAACAGGGAAAAGTTGAAAGCATTCCCATTCAGAACTGGAAACAGACAAGGATGCCCACTGTCACCACTTCTATTAAACATAGTGCTGGGAGTCCTAGACAGAGCGATCAGGCAAGCAAAGGAAATTAAGGGTATCCAAATGGGGAAAGGAGGTTAAACTATCATTCTTTGCTGATGATATGATCTTATATCTAGCAAACCCCAAAGATTCTGCCAAGAGACTCCTGGAATTGATAAATAAATTCAGCAAAGTCTCAGGCTATAAAATCAATGTATGCAAATCAGTAACATTCCAATACACCAAAAGTCATGCTGAGAATCAAATCAAAGACTCAATACCTTTCACAATAGCTATAAAGAAAGTAAAATACCTAGGCATATAACCAATGAGGTGAAAGCTCTCTACAAAGAGAACTATGAATCACTGAAGAAGGAAATTGCAGAGGATGTAAACAAATGGAAATACATATCATGCTCATGGATCGGCAGAATCAACATTGTTAAAATGTCTATACTGCCCAAAGTTATTTATAGATTCAATGTAATCCCCATCAAAATACCAACATCATTTTTCCCAGATCTAGAAAATATAATTCTGTGCTTCACTTGGAAGCAGAAAAGAGCTCGAATGGCCACAGCAGCCTTAAGCAAAAGGCACAAATCTGGAGGTATCACCTTACCAGACTTTAAGCTATACTACAAGGCTATAGTAACCAAAACAGCATAGTATGGTTACAAGAACAGAGACATAAACCAATGGAACAGAACGAAGAACCCAGATATAAAATCATCCACGTATTGTCATCTGATCTTTGATAAAGTAGACAGCAATATATGCTAGGGAAAAGAATCCCTAATTCAATAAATGGTTCTGGGAAAACTGGATAGCCACATGTAGAAGATTGAAACAGGATCCACATCTCTCACCACTCAGAAAAATTCAAAATGGATAACAGACTGAAATCTAAGACATGAAACTATAAGAATTCTAGAAGAAATGTTGGAAAAACTCTTCTAGATATTACCCTATGCAAAGAATTTATGACGAAGAACCCAAGGACAATCACAGCAACAACAAAACTAAAGAAATGGGACTTGATTAAATTAAAAAGCTTCCGCACAGCCAAGGAAACAATCAACAGAGCAAATAGACAACCTACAGAATGGGAGAAAATATTAGTGTGCTATATATCTGATAAAGGGATAATAACCAGAATCTACAAAGCACTCAAGCAAATTAGCAAGAAAAAAATCAAACAACCCCATTAAAAAGTGGGCAAAAGACATGAACAGAAGCTTTTCAAAAGAAGATAGACTAATGACCAATAAACATATGAAAAAATGCTCAACATCACTAATTATCAGAGAAAGGCAAATCAAAATCACAGTGAGATAACACCTAACCCCAGAGAGTACGGCTTTTATCAAAAAGTCTCAAAACAATAAACGCTGACATGGATACAGAGACAAAGGAAATGCATGCTGTTGGTGGGACTGCAAACTAGTGCAACCTCTATGAAAAATAGTATGGACTTTCCTCAAAGAACTAAAAGTAGACCTACCATTTGATCTAGCCATTCCACTACTGGGTATTTACCCAAAGGGAAAAAAAATCACTGTATCAAAAAGACACTTGCACTAGAATGTTTATTGTAGCATAATTCACAATTGCAAAGATGTGGAATCAACCTCTGTGCCCATCAATTCATGAGTTAATAAAATGTGGGGTATGTGCACTATGGAGTACTACTCAGCTATAAAAAAATGAATTAATACCTTTTTCAACAATCTGGATGGAACTGGAGACCATCCTCCGAAGTGAAGTATCACAAGAATGGAAAACGAACACCACATGTACTCACTATTAAATTGGAACTAACTGATTGGCACTCATGTGCACAGATGGAAGTAAAATTCAATGGAAATAATTCAGGTGGGAGGGGAGGGGATGGGTGAAATCATACCTAATGGGTACAATGTACGCTATCTGGGAGATGGGCACACTTACTACTGTGACTCAAGCAGTACAAAAGCAATCCATGTAACCAAAACATTTGTACCCCCATAATATTCTGAAATAATTTTAAAAAAGAAAAAAAAATGAGATGGCTGTATGGATAATATGATCCCCATCTGTGTTCCCAGGATGGGGGAAGGCAAACTTCTTTACAAAGATCAAAAGCATAACCTGATAGTTATAATCATGATGATCTCACCAAAAGAGTTAAGCCTGCCCAAATCGGCTGTAAGAATGTGAAATAGCAGCCAATTATGTTAACTTTATAAATAATACAATGCACTCTATAAAAAGAGCCAACTTGGAAAGAGACACAAAAATAATAAATCAGGAAGCAACTTGTCAGTCTCCTAATGTGACTCATTCTTAGAAAAAAACGTAGTTTTAATAAGTATGGAAAATATTCATAGTGTAATCAACATCAAGAAACCACTGTTTATGTGTCTGTCTACACAATGACAAGCATTCAGATACAAAATAAGATGCAGTTTATCATCAGAATGGCTCTAAATATCTAGCTGCTTTTTTGCTCACAAATTTACTGCTTAAAGTTTTAGTCAATGTTTTGGATTCCAAATGCGCAACCCCTGAATACTTTAATAATGCTCATCTTTACGGGATACGAGAAGCACAAGATTTTTATAGGTGCTACTGGTGGTTCACTCAGTTCACATTCTGTTTCCAAAGGACACTTTCCAGTGCATAATTATGGTCGTTCATATTTATATTGACCTCCAAAAGGTGAAAGGCACACCCCCTGTGGAAAAAACATGTTATACCTCAATTTCTAAAACTGGTTTCTCTTGCAAAGTCTCTAGTTGTCAGAATTATTCATTAAAGGTATATTTAATGAAGATAACATAACAAATCATGACATATAAATACCCAAAAGAAAAGAAAAACTTCAAGCAGATTAATCAGCTAAAGAGAAATATTCTATTAGAAAAAAAACAACCACAGGTTTCAGCAACTATTAACATGATGCTGTATAATTACTATTACTTATTCTCCTATATACAAGAGATAGCAGAAAGAAAAATAAAACCTTTCATCTGAGATGTTGCCACCAAGCATCTAGGTAATAATTTTCATCTAAGCAATAATTGTTTTAATATCCAGGATGAATTAGAAAGAAATGCTCTACTCAAGGCATGGAATAAGTCCAGAATTATATTAAGCAGTGGTTATGAAATCAGTGATTAATAAGAAAGTTGTTAGATTGCATTTCATAATCTGAATGCATCACAGTAAAAATTTGTTCACATTACTGCATAGAGGTGCATCACAGGAAACATGTCTTCTTCATTTTCTAAAAGTGATCTAATTTTTTTCACATGCCCCATCCCATTAAATATTTAGGGGTGGGGAGAATAAATTAAATTTTCCGATTAATTCATCTCATTCCTTTTTGGGTTTGACAGTTTCTTTTGAGTTATTTCCTCTGTAGTAGACAGAATAATGGCCCTGTAAAATTGTCCACAATACCTTACATGGCAAAGGGGAATTAAAGATCCTGATGGAATTAAGGTTGCTAATCAGCTGATCTTAAAATGGGGAGATTATCCTAGAGTAAAAGGCAAGTGTGATAGATTGATTGCATTAATGACTCTAACTAGTCCTTCATACTTTTCCATGAGACTTTTCAGTTCCTTTTACTAAAAAGGTAGAGTCTTTTCTCCAGCCCTTCATTTTGTATTTGGCTTTCTGATTCACTTTGGCCAGTGGGATGTTAACAGATGTGACAGACAGCTAAAGAAGGTTGAAAGAGTTGAGCGTTTCTGCTTCAGCTATTGTTTCTCTGCCATGATCATAAGAAGATAGATGCTCAGACTAGCCCACCGGAAGATGAGGCATGTGGAGCCGAGCTAAATTGCTGCAGTTTAACCAGATGAGGCCATGCTGGATCAGTCAATATGCAGACAAATAAACGAGTCCAGCTAGGAACAGCAGAGCTACCTTGTTTACCCTAGACGACCATAAATTCATGACACAGCCCAGCTGAAATCAACTGAAACCTAGACAATATTAAGCTAAATAAATGTCATTGCTCTTTTGCCCTGGATTTTTGATATTGTCTGTTAATCAGTATTACTGTGGCAAGAACTGGCTGATATAGCAAGAAACATATTGCAAGAGGATATTTGCAATATATGCAATATATACAAAGCGGTCACATTCAAAATATGTAAAGAACTCCTACAAATAAATGAGGAAAAAACTTAGACAACCCAGTTTAAAAAAAGAGAGATAGAAGTGAACAAGCAATTCACAGATGGAGATATCCGAGTGGCCAATTAGCATATGAAAATAGGTCAATATCTTTTCTTACATGGATATGAAAAATAAAACCACAATGAGATACTACAACACAGACACCAGAATTGCAAAAATTAAAAAATTAACAATACCAAATGTTTTCAAGAGTGTAGAGCAATCATGAC
>NW_012148208.1:1909297-1915362 GCF_000956105.1 Propithecus coquereli | reverse complement strand
GTCTAATAGTGAAAGAAGTAAGAACAGTGTTTACCTGAAAAGAAGCATAAGAGAAGCTTCTGGGTTCGGGAAATGTTTTATACCTGAATCTGGGCAATAGTCACACAGGTGTGTACATGTGTGAATACCAAGGTGTACATTTAAGATTTAGGCACTCTACTGTATGCATATTATACCCAATATAAAATTTCTAAAAATCTAGTGGAAAATAAGTCAAAATGAAAAAAACTTCATCAAAATGAACGAGAAAACACAAAAGAGGAAAATATGAGATATCAGAGTCAGGGAACCCAATATATTATATTAATAGAAGAGAGGTGAAGGAAATCTCTAAGAGTAGATAAAGGGAAATTCCGGTGCAACAGTTTTACTTTAGACATGGAGAGGCAGCAAGTCCAGGATGAAGCAGTATGACTGAATAGGGGGAGGACTATGATCACAGAGATCCCTCCTGCCATTGTCCTATTTTCTTATACTTAGGAAATTATGTCGTCTTGAACCCTGTCTTGATATGGGTTGATGGAGATTCTGCTCTCCCTTTTGTGCTGTTCCCAATCAGTCGGACATGCTCATTTCACCCACAGACGTGTCCTGCTTTGACCTTCTCCTGAGAACTGGAGCAGGCCTTTCTGAGCTTCGAAGAAATTGATTTGGTGTACCCACTCATATTCCTGACAGATGTTCATATTCCTGACAAACGTCCAGTAGCTGGGCCATGAGTAGTTTCTTCCAAAACAAGGGAAAAAAATCTCTAGCATTTAAAGTCACAATTTATTACATGTAATAAAACTCAATGCTAACTTAATAATACAGTTAATAAAAACTTGCCAAAAAACAAACATTAAGTGAAGCACCATCTTTAGCAACACTGTAATTCATAAGTGAATATCAACATTAAACATAAAATAAATGATGTATAATACTTCTTTCTTTTTACTCATCTTATTTTCTGTGAAATAGAACAACATTTTGAACACGTTAATGATTTCTTCACAATATTTACAAGATTATAGCATCTTGAGCTCTGTCTGATACATAGCAACCAAACAATACTACTCAAACATTAAAAGGAAATGAGATGGTTATTTACACGGAAAAAAGTTGACAAAAATACCCATTAGCAGAAATAAAAAGCAGACCACAGAACAATAAGCGTGATTCGTGTATGTGTGCACCCACACATACAGGCACACTATATTTATAAGCATAATTTTTTAAATATCTACAAAGATACCCACCAATATGATAAAAGTTGTTACTCTTTATTGAGCAGGTTGAGAAAGGAATGAAGACCTTTTTTTCTTAGCTTTATTTCTAATAACAAACATAACTAAGTAAAATGTTAAAAAATGAATGACACCAAACATATGCATCATTTAATTACATGATGCCAAATGTACAGATATTTAGAAACATTTGGCTTATTCACTTGTTTTTTCCACATTCTTCCAGATGGTTAAGACCATGTAGACACTTCCTCAGTTAATATTTAATGAGTGTTTATATTTGTAGCATACCCCTTCAATATGGAGTTATAGAGATTAAAGCACTTCCCCACATTACATTCATTTCTCCCTAAAATAATTAACTGAATCTTTCTGAGGTGGAAATTCAATAGAATAAACAGCAAAGTAATGTAGTAGGAAAAGCACAGGCTTTGTAGGAAGTATAGGTTTAAATCTTAGCTTTTCTGTTCTGAGGCGAAATTTATTCATCTATAAAACAGAGATAATCAAACCTATTTACAATATTGTTGCAATGGTGAAATAAAGTAACATGTTAAAAATATCTTCCTTGGTGTATAGCCCAAAAAACGTACTTACTGCATGCCATTTCCCTCAGGCTCACGGAGAATCAATATCCCAATCTAAATATCCCAATCTTAGAATAAAATATTTTTTTATTTATATGAATCAGAATTTTGAAGATCACTATATCATAGTGGAGGAGAGGTATGAAAAAAGCTGAGAAAATTTAAAAATCCTTTTAGCATTAAAAAGAAGATGAACTGATCCCTGCCCTGAATTCCGCTAAGGCAGATGCAGGTCAGGAAAAAGACGCAAGTCTGGCCCTCACACTGAGAGCCTCCTGCCAATATTATGGAAAACATATGATTCTCAGCTGAATCAACAAGGTAGAATTTGGTCAAAGATCATCTTCCAACATCTGAATTTGGAGAGTGACATTAATTCTTCAAGGACTTACTTTTTTTTAACTGTTATCTCGGTAAGAGGTTGCTGATATAACACTCATCCAAGTGTACAGATCAAAAGCCACCGCTGTGTAATTAAACTTTGCCTTTTCATGTCAACAGACTCTGGCCTGGAGTAGATAAACCTTGCAGTGTCATATATAAAGTAGTTACATATGACAATTATACAATTACAGTTCTCTTTCTCCTGCTGGGACTTGGGTTCCCTCCCTTGGCAGGTAGGAAAGGGCGCATGTCAGGGGCAACGTCCCCCTCCCAGTAGCAGCTCTTTAGGCTACTTTGCCTGGAGTGATGCCGAATGGCCCCCTTGAACTTTCCTCTTTGTTGTTGGGAGAGGAAAACTTTTACCTTTTTTCTTTATTCTGATTTGCCAATAACAGAGGTTGTTCAAGTTTAAGCCCGTTTCTGTCTAAATAACCTATTATCCAAAGGAGGAAGCACCTGCTTTACTCTCCCTGCAACCAGAAAATTGACTTTTTTCCTTAGCCAAATTAACTGTTCTTTCAGCTACTCTCCTCAGGAGGTATCACTACAGTAAGCCAGCCTTTCAAAAAGCAAACTCCCTGAACATGTAATCTTGAAGCCTCTCTGAGATGCCTTCACGCATCACAATAGAGACTGTGCTTCCTAAGGAGCCAATGGGAAGAGTCTGTATCTTTCTTTAAATTATGGCTCAAAGAAAGGTCCTCAGTGTTCATCAATGTCTTCTAAGCAAGGACACTTAAATACATTACAGCTATGGTATAGCTGGAAGAAAAATGCTACATCTTCAGGTGTATTTATATGCTGTCATCAAAAACCAAAAACCATGTAACCAAAAATGTTTCTCTTTTTGCCCTTTGATGCCAGAAAATGTAAAGCAAACTCTGTTTTGCAAATGTAATCTGTGCTTGCTCTGCTTCCAGCGGGATCTCTTTTTTATATCTTTAAATGTCTTTTGTTATTCAGCGCTTTAACTTCTCATCTCCAAAGTCTTTTTTTAAACAGGTGGTGGGGGGATGTATTAGTTTCCTATTGCTGCTGTAACAAATTACCACTAATTTAGTAGCTTAAAATGACCCCAATTTATCATTTTATAGTTATGGATATGAAAAGTTCAAAATGGGTTTTTGCGAGCCAAAATCAAGGTGTTGGCAGGACTGTGTTCCTTCTGGGGGCTCCAGAAGAGATCTGTTTTCTTGCCTTTTCCAGGTTCTAGAGGCCACCCACATTCCTTGGCTGGCAGCCCCCTCCCCGGAGGATGTTCAAACCCAGCAATGTTGCATCGCTCTGACCATTCTTTAATAGTTATATCCCTTGGATGCTGAAACCTTCTACCTCCCTCCTCTACTTTTAAAGCCACTGTGATTAAATTGGACCACCCAGATCATCCAGTGTAATCTCAGCATCTGCTGATCTAGCGTCCTTAATTGCATCTGCAACTGTAATTCTTCTTTGTCATGTAAGGTAACATATCTCTGGTTCTGGGGATTAGAACATGGACATCTTTGGGGTGCATCATTATTCTACCTACCACAGGGAACAAGTCTTACATTAACAATAATGTATTAATACTCACTAAATATATAAAATTGGAGTTGGAGGAATAATCAAGGGTCAAGGACGACCACTAAAATCCCCTTTAAAAGGGAGTGACTAGCATTTGAAGTGAGATAGCCAGTCAGAAACCATTAGCCTAAGGAGTGGGTTTGGAGGGTGTCCTCAGACAGCTGGAGAAGCCGGGAAGACAGACCACCAGCCACTAAGAGAAAGGGCCAGAACATCAAATCGAGGCCACTTACTCAGTCCTCCTCCTCTCTTTTATTTCTTTCCCTCTGGCTTCAATTCCAGGCCTTATTACTTGATTTTTGTATGCTAGGATTGAGGAATGTGAGTGCAAATACTAAATAAAGCACTTGAGGGAAGCCTTCATCCAGTCCTGATGCCTGTGTAATTGCTGCACCTAATTAATTGCCAAGTGCTTAAACTGAGCCCTAGGTACTCAGGCAATCAGAGTTCTTATCCACTTTCCAATCAACATGACTGCTGAATCCAAATATGAAAAACTACAGACAAATTTAAGGACCAAAAATACGGACACACCATTGAAAATGTCTGGCAGACTGCTAATGGGCCTTTTCCTTTGTAAGTATATGCATTTTCTTTTGCAAAGAAAATGAATCTTACCACGAACTTCGTGGCTTAAAACAACACAAATTTATTCTCTTACAATTATAGTAGTCAGAAATCAAAATGAGTTTTAAAGGGCTAAAACTAAAGTGTTCATACGACTGGTTCCTTCTGGAGACTTTCCAGGAGAATCTGTTTCCTTGTCTTTTCCAGCTTCTAGAAGCTACCTGCATTTTTGGGGTCTTCACCTGCTTTTCTATCTTTAAACACTTCATTCCAACCTCTTCTTCTATCATCCCATCTCCTTCTTTGAATTTCACTCTTTTAAAGACCCTTGTGATTACATTGGGCCCACTGGGTAATTCACGATAATCTTATCATCTCAAGATTCTTAACATAGTCACATCAGCAAAGTCTCTTTGGTCATGTAAGGTAGCATATTCACAGGGTTTTGGTGATTTAAATCTTGGAGGGCCATTATTCCATCTACCACATAAGATAACTGTGATTTTCAGCTTGGCATATGGCCAGATTGGGAAAAAAATTACATTTCACAAGTCTCTCCTGTAGCTAGGTGTGACTATGACTAAGTTCTGGCTAATGAGACATAAAGAGAAGCGGTCTATGAAAATTTCAGGCAGTGCGCCTAAAAGAAGGTGGTAAAGCCTTCCGTAGATGAAATGGCTGGAACTCCAGCAGTTATTTCGGATTAAGAGTTAATTAATTGATGGAAGCCATACATAATACAACAACAAGATGAAAGGAATTTGAGTCTATTTTGAAAAACCAAAACAAGCTTGAATTGATCTCTTTACTTCTTGAATGTGAGAGAGAAATTCATTTCTGTCTTGTTTAAGCCACAGTTTCTTAGATTTTTTCCTGTTACAACAAGATTTAATGCTAACTAACGGGAACATTTTGCATTATATATTAAAATTTCATGGTTTAAAATGTGAATATTTCATTGGATTTGTGTATATGAAATACATACACAAATATGATTTTATCATAATGAAAACTAAACTATAAACAACTTGAAAGGAACATTTTTATAAGCAAGGAATCAAAAGGACATCTCTAGATAAAGTTGGATCTAGGAAGGTTAAATATAAATTTATATCATTGGTTCACTTGCATATCACTAGACTGACCAAAGCAAAATCCTAACAAATTTATAATTTCAAAGGATTGATTTAAAAGCCAGCACCAAATATTGACCAGAGAAAAGTGGCAATTTAGAAAGACTCCTTTAGGAGGCTTTGCATAGATCTTCTGTCTTCTTGATGAAGACCAGCTTCATTAATCTTTTTAATCTGTGTGCTTAAAAAAATGCTATGATTTAAAAATGTAAAAAGAAAAAGCACACCTGCAATGATCTGTATTTTATCTTGTTATCTTATTAATATCCTGATGGCAGGATATTAAATATATACTGCCTCTGGCCTTTTACAATCAATTTATGAGCTCATAAAAAGAAAAATTTCATATTTGAAGTTGTTGGCCTAGTACACATGAATTCTCAGATAGAACTTCAAGCCAACCGTTTCCACATTCAGATCTTATACACATACACACCCCCACACACATACCATTTTACTGAAACATGTATTGCTTCCAAATTAAATACATGTGCATAACAGAATCCTTTCTGCTGTATATTTATCCCAGTTTCACTCATTCTAGCTTTGCTGCATCGCTGTAGAGGTAGAACAGCTGGTTACCATCTTTTTAATAATGTTTCATT
>NW_012148208.1:1904422-1905868 GCF_000956105.1 Propithecus coquereli | reverse complement strand
ATGAGCCACCCAGTTTATGGTATTTTGTTATAGAAGTCCCAACAAAGATATCACCTCTAATGATAACATGTGTATGTGGAGAGAGAGAAACAAAGAAAAGAATATCTAAAATGCTAAAGATATTTTGTTTCCTAACACTGTAAGAAAGTGCTCGCCCAAGAAACCAAGACCAAAGACAGAAAAGGAAAACTAAACAAATATCCAGGTCAACAAAAGGAACCTAGAGATCAATAGTAGAATTTTAGAAGTATTTGAAACTTCAGAAATTTGCTATTCTGGTTCCTTCTGAGGAATCTGCATCCAAAAATTGACTCAAGCGTGACAGAGGCAATTTATGTAACTAAAGCATTTGTACCCCGTAATACTCTGAAATTAAAAAAAAAAAAATTAAAAACTCAAAAATTGTAAAGTGACTTAACTCTACATAGTCAGTGATTTTTTTATTGATCAACAAAAAGTTATTGAGCACATAAAAGTTTTTTTTTTTGAGACAGGGTCTCACTCTGTCGCCCCGGCTGGGGTGCAGTGGCATGATCGTAGCTTGTAGCTCACTGCAACCTAGAATTCCTGGGCTCAAGAGATACTTCCACCTTGCCCTCCAAAGTGCTGAGATTACAGGAGTGAGCCACTGTGCTTGGCTTATTGAGCACATTTTATTTGCCAACCACAATACTAGATGCTGATGATAAGAGGAATAAAATCATTCCCTTTTGTGAGGGAGACAGATATGCAAACAAGTAGAGTGTATACAGTAAGTAATATAGCAGGGCTATGAATAGAACCGTGGGAAGAGAGAAGAAAAACCTAACTCTTCATGTTAAGACCACAGCAAAGTTATGATAGGGTGGAAACTAAATGATTTTTTATTCTAGTTTGAGGGGAAAAAATCCTACTCAAATCAGATTTCAAAGAAACATGTATCATAAGAATACAGAGAACAAAATTACAGAAAATACAGGAACACAACTGCAAAAAATATAGGAATTTATCAGAGAGCAACTCTAGGACCTCATCCCAAATTCCCTAGACAGGGAATCTTGTGAGTCCTATTGACATCAGGTGCTCATCCTCAAACAATTTGTGTGAGACAGGGAGGTGGGGCCATCGGTGCTAAGGCCTGGCCCTTGTAGTCTGTAGGTGAGGGGTGGTCTCATAGAAACGAGCCCTGAATGGTGACTATCTCTTGGTGAAGGACTCCTTCCAATACTTTCTTGATAAACATATTTTAGGAATTAATAAAATCCTAACAAAAAGCTCTTGGAAGCTGCTAAAAATGAAAAACTCTGTTAATGTTTTTATACCATGTTAAAATAAGGTTGTCTTTTGAAGCAATCAAATGATAAAGCACCATAAAAAGAAATATAAAGTTCATTGTTTGCCAAAAGGAGGTTGGTGGATACTGTTTGAAAAGTTATATAAAAAAAGACAACAACACAAATAAAATCA
>NW_012148208.1:1901467-1904369 GCF_000956105.1 Propithecus coquereli | reverse complement strand
AGTGATTAATATATACCTCTATTAAATACATGTTCTAAAATTTACTTAATTAATACTTAACCATTTACTTTAATGCAGCATTTAGGTTGTTTTTATTTCTTGTTATCATAAAAATGCTGTAATTAATTACTTTGTGCTTCAATTTTTCTCCCATATTCATTTTCCTTAAATTCTCAGAAATGGAATTATAGAGTCAGCGGGAGGAATTTTTTAATTTTATCTATCCAGTTCTTATCATGTATTAATAAACACTCTACTTTCATCTATTAACAAATATCTATTTTTGATACTTAAAATGGGAAAAAACAATGACATCTTCCTTTCTGATATTTAAGGTTTGCCTTTTTCTTATTACAACAAAATTTTTGTATTTCATACTTCTTTACAATGGGAGGCCTAATAATCCAAAAATATGGTATTTTTTAAGGTATATAGTGAAAAAAGTATCCTAAGGGATTATCTGTTGGTACAGATAGAGATTGAAAGATGTGAATATGACCATTACCTGCAGTAGAGAGCCATCCATATGAAACAAGAAATAAATTAGCTAACTTGTACTGTACTCTACTGCTATAAGTTTCTATCTGACTTGGGATCCACTCATAAGCCATTAAAATTATGGAAAATAAATACGTAGAAAAATTGAAAGTAATTTATGGCAGCTTTAAGTTTATGCTGCAGTGTGAGAATTGCATAAGAGTGAAAAGAAAAGTGAATTTAACAGGATATGAAATAAGTTATTAGGTGAGAAATGAAAGTGAAAAAAAGTATCTGGCAGAGAAACATTGAAACCAAAAGCAGAGAAACACTGAAACCTGTTTGAGGTTATACATTCTAGGACTGTTACAGCATTATGATCTTCGCCTTTGATTCTATAACAATCTGTTCCTGTGATTAGAATCAGTGCTGCTCCCACAGTGGAAGAAGACTTCTCCTAACTCATATTGATAAGAAGCATCTGGATCCTGGACACTCTCATCCAATTCAAGATCACAAAGCAACTTTTGAAAATCCTTCGCATGACTACCATCAAAAAAATGGAAAGCTTATTTTATACATGGCTCACTGGAAAAATCTCCCCTCATCCCAACACCACACATGCAGGCTCAATATAGAATATTACATCATGAAATATTACACTAAAGCCTGGACATCGCCTGTATATCTCTATCCCCAGCCCAAAAACATATCATTAGAATTCAGCCATCACTACTCAATATCTAAATTTATTTTTTGAAGCATTTCATGGCTACCTCACATTGAAGTGCTGTTAATCCCCCTCTTACGTGCTATGTTTCCCTAACCTTAGTGGAAATTCTCATTGATTACTAAATCTTGTTGTGCTTTTGCTGAGTGTATTAATATGTCTAGGATGTTAACCTGAAGTATCCCTGCTCATCTGCTCAACATTATACTTTCACCAGGTTGACAGATTAACTTCCAAGAAAAAACCATTAGCAGTAGTCTCCTCCCTGCTATTAATATGATATATGAAGTGAAAATATTAATAATTTGAAACAGCTGCATCAAGACATTCCAGGGTAATACGTAAGGACTATGCCCAGTGTAACATGAATCCATAGTATTATGTTGGAGTAAGGTTTGTTATACAGTTTAAAGTTTGATGTAACTTTTGGAGAATTATCCATATCACTAGAACGGAATGTATGGCAATGGAGAGGAGTTGCAGTTCTCTACAGATCACAGCCAAGCACTGACCCCCCCCCCAAAAAAAAAGATTAGAAACTTAGGAGAAGTTACTAAAACGATAATAAACAAACATTTACTGCACTAAAATTATAATTTCCTTTTGCTACAAATCTTTACCATTTTGCTAAAATTTATCATCTTTTAGTTTTTATATTTAGAAGTTGCTAGGTACACTAGCTTACATCAAAGCAGTGTTAGAAATTCATTTCCTAATACTTAAATTATTACAAACCAATTTGAATCTTTAAAAGTAAGCACTGAATTCTTAAATCTTACAGTGAGTTATTGAAAAAACTGATATGATGCCTTATATTTGTTTTTGAATAATATAGCACGTTAGGGGGATTGAGAGGAATAGAGATGAAGTCAAATTAGCTGTGTGTTGATAATTATGGAAATTGGGAGATGACTATCGGAGTTTTCTTATATTTTTTTCTCCATCTCATGTATTCATCACCCATAAAATGGTGGTCTTATTGAAAAAAAAATTGCACCTCTACTACATTTATTGAAACCACCTGCTGTAGATTGAATGTGCCCTCCTTCAGTTCACATGTTGAAACTTAATCGTTAATGTGAGGGTATGTAGAAGTGGGACTTCTAAAAGGTAATTAGGTTCTGAGGGTGGAGCCATCATGCCTGGGATTAGTACCCTTATAAAAGAGGGGCCAGAGAGCTCCTTTTGTAAGAGTTTTTTAGAGACGCCATCTATGAACCAGGAAATTGGGACCTCACCAGACATCACCTCTGCCAATGCCTTGATCTTGGACTTCCAGTCTCCAGAACTGTGAGAAATAAATGTCTCTTGTTTATGAGCCACCCAGTTTATGGTATTTTGTTATAGAAGTCCCAACAAAGATATCACCTCTAATGATAACATGCGTAAACATATGTGCAGAGAGAGAAACAAAGAAAAGAATATCTAAAATACTAAAGATACTTTGTTTCCTAACACTGTAAGAAAGTGCTCGCCCAAGAAAGCAAGACCAAAGACAGAAAAGGAAAACTAAACAAATATCCAGGTCAACAAAAGGAACCTAGAGATCAATAGTAAAATTTTAGAAGTATTTGAAACTTTAGAAATTCACTATTCTGGTTCTTTCTGAGGAAACTGCATCCAAAAATTGACTCAAGCGCGGCAAAGGCAGTTTATACAACCAAAACGTTTGTACCCTATGATACTCTGAAATTT
>NW_012148208.1:1897204-1900077 GCF_000956105.1 Propithecus coquereli | reverse complement strand
GATTTAAAATCAAATGCACTTCATTTTTTTCCCCAGGAGCATTTTGCTTGACACTTTCCTAATACTTCAGACTATGAAACATATATTCTGAAATAGTTTGCAGCAATAATGAGACCACAGGAGGGATTATGTGTGCAGGAAATAATCTCAGACCGGCAGAGAGGGAATTAGGAAGAATCTCATTTTGGGGAAGAGATAACCCCAAAATATCACTTGCTGATAACAGTATGAGAATGAAGTGATTTTGCATGTATTTTTTTCATTTATTTCTCATTCTTATTCATTGATTTTGACAATTGTAAGCTGTTGCAAGATAAGCAATTAAGCAAGACAAACTGTAGCAAAAAAAAAAAGGACACTGAAAAATAAGAACGCCAATGAAATATTTGAGATAAACCATCATCCAGACCTGTCAAGCTACAAAAGGTTCAGAAAATTGTCTACCCAACTCATGAAAGGGAATTCTGGGAATAATAGAAACTTAAGGACTTGATTTACAAAGAACCTTATGCTAAAAATTAACTGAAAAGACCAAATAGAAGATAGAAGAAAAAGGGAAACCCCTTTAATAGTGGATTTAGGAAAGTATTAAAACCATATGTCACAAGCTTAAAAAGAATTTTATCAGGTACAACATAATTTGAATCAAACTAAAAAAAAATCATGTGAGCTGAAGCAGAATCCCTTTTCTCAAAAAGGCATTAGGTCATTAAGTATGAAATGTCCAATTTCCTTAAGTACTAAGTTTGACAGTTGATATCTTTGACATTTCACTTTGACAATTCTTGTTTCATTTTTATTGTGAAGGTACATTGTCATTCTCTCAAACACATGGTTTTTGGTTTGTGATTATCTTTCAAATTGTTTTTAGAGCAATTTTTGTGAAACCATGGGTAAGTCAAAAATTCGTGTTATTTTTGAATATGAGTTCTGTCGTGGAACCAATGCAGTGCAGACAGCTCAAAATATCCACAAAGTGTTTGGGAAGGATGTGGCTGATGAACACATAGTATGTCGATGATTCCAGAAGCTCTGTTCTGGTGATTTTAATCTTGAAAATGAGCCACATGGGCAACCTGAGACTAAGGTGGGTAATGATGAGCTGAACGCTGTAGTGGAAGTGAATCCATCTCGACCTACACATGAATTATCAGCAAGATTTGATGTTACTATTCCAACAATACTGGACCATTTGAAACAAATTGGCAAGGTAAAGAAGCTGGATAGATGGGTACCGCATGAATTAAATGAATATCAGAAGAGAAATCGTCTCGAAGCTTGCCTTTCTTTGCTATCATGACATAAAGGCTAACCATTTCTACACTGTATTGTTATACGTGATGAAAAATGGATTCTTTTTGACAATCGCAAGCATTTGGTATAATGGTGGGATAAAGATGAAGTGCCGAAACACAGTCCAAAACCAACTATTCATCAAAAAAAGGTAATAGTGTCTATTTGGTGGTCCAGCATTGGTTTTATCCACTACAGCTTCATGAAACCTGGTCAATCTATTACCGCTGATGTTTACTGCAACCAATTGGATAAAATGATGAGGATGCTTGTGATTAAGCAACCAAGACTGGTCAATGGAGACAGGTAAATCGTCTTCCAAGACAATGCTTGACCACATGTCACACAAACAACACTGCTCAAACTACAGAAGCTGGACTTGGAAACTGTCATCCACAGTATTCACCAGACCTTGCACCAACTGACTACCACTTCTTCCAGACTTTGGACTACTTCTTGAAAGGAAGAATATTCAATTCTCAACAAGCTGTGGAAAACTCGTTTTGCAATTTCATTGCCACTTGATCTCCGGGCTTCTTTGCTGCTGACATAAACAAGCTACAATTAAGATGGCAAAACTGTGTTGATAGTTTATGTACATACTTTGATTAATTGTACTGCTTCTTGTTTGAGATATAATAAACTAAACTCTTGATTCAAAATTGGACATTTCCTATTTAATGACCCAATATTTTAATTTTATGATAAATAAGTGGAGAAAATTCCAACAAAGTCCACTAATACTCCCCAACTTGGAAGAATAAAAGAAGAGATGACACACAGGACTTAGCAGAGACAGGCATCCCTCCTCCTACCATTATCAAAAGACTCCCAAGGGCTTGACAGGTGAGGAGAGTGTGCACATCCTCTAACCCAGAATACTAGCCAGCCCATGATTGCAAGGAGCCATGCTTACCTGGAGAGTGAAAATCTGGGGAGCATGCTGAAAACTGAAGTCATAGAAGAACTGACTTGAGTCCTTTTGCAGTTGCAGAAAAAGAGCAGCAAAGAATATTAGGGCAAATGTGCAGGGGCTTTGAAGTAAAAAGATAGTCTGTAAGCTTCAGGGTTTTTCTTTCCATGGTGGTCAGTGAAAGAATTGGAATCCAGAGTCATCCACCAATGAAATAGCTACAGCACCAACACCAGAGACAGCTAAGAACAATAATTTCTGTGAACATAGAGGAACAGTTTTCAAAGACCACTTTCTTCAACCATAACTATGCATGGCTGTATTTGCTCCTCATGTCCTACAAGCTACAGAATGATTAAAGAGGATCCTCCAGTGATCTTGGGAGAATAAGTAAACAGGGATAGTGCTGAAGAAGCCCAACTAACATTATTAATCCTGGACTAACCAGCTTCCAATCAGATATGTACACATAGAAAAACAGTAGAACTTACAGAAAAATTGTACAGAAGAAGAAGTAGTCAATAACTAGCATACCTGACCAAGTTGTCTCCCAGAATTAAGTGCTATATTTTCCCTCAGCATTTCTTTAATTCACATGCCAGAAAAACACTATGTAGTCATTGAAGGAAGCCACCTTTTAGGGAGATGATGCTCTGAATTACCAAGT
>NW_012148208.1:1894397-1897039 GCF_000956105.1 Propithecus coquereli | reverse complement strand
AAATATGCGTGTCTTAGAAAGGAGAGGTTTAAGAAGACCTTTTGTCATTGGGATTAACTGACCAAGTAACAGCCTTCTTAATCACTGTCCCTGTTTACCTATTCTTCCAAGATTGCTGGAGGATCACCCTTCATGACAGCTACTCCTCTAAATAATAGTTTCAGGCCAATAGTTGCCTATCCAGAGATATAATAAATCCATTTCTGTTTTGAAGTTTCAAAGGAAAAGTTATCTAACTGTGAGGTGAATTGGGAGAATATAAAAAAGGAAAACTGTGGTACTGAGTCTGAAAAGCATCTTATATCGACTCCAACACGGCCCCCTGGAACTCATTATTGACAGAGATGGGGCTTTACAGACAAGGTGAATGGAAAATGGCACAGAGAGGGATTGTCTCTAAGGACCCCATGGAGAAGAGGATCCAGTCTCTACCACTGCACTATGATCTTAAATTCAAGATCAGCATCTAGAATATTCCCTGTCACCACTGCTCGCGACAAATGTTGCTGCTCCCTTGGCTGCTATGTGAGATAGGAGAGGGAACCAAAACCTGGACATTGGCACTACTTACTGGATACCTAAAGTCACCCTCCTTCCTAGTCACTGCAGAAAAATATACAAAATATAGTTAAGTAAGACTGTATTCCATATCTCTGCCACTTATCCTTAAGAGACTCCCAGACATATAATAGGAGGGGTATTTTTCTATATATACCACTATTACCCCCCCCAAAAAAGAAACAAAGGAGGTGGAAGGTTCACATATTTTTGAACTCTGAGGTAGGACTGAAGCAAATTAGCTACACTTCTGATTACATGGCTTTAGTGGAAGGCACACTGTCTATCTGTCCAAAGATAAAGGCCTTCCATGTGAAAATGTATCTCAAAAGAAGAAATTTTAAATAATAACTTCTTTGACCTTTCAGTGCAGTTAAATATATTAAGAACCCTTTATAAATAAGATGTGGAAAAGGAAATAAATATTTCAACAAAAGAATCTGAGAGAGCTAAAAAAAATTTAAATATAAAGAATGCATTCAAATCAATAAGAAAAACATCCCAATTTAAAAGGGGTCAGAAGGCTTGAACATGCATTTCACAAAAGAATGTATACAAATGATGAATAAGCACATGAAATATGCTAAAGATCCTCATTTATTGTGGAAAAATGAAACCATAATAAGCAATTACTATATACCAAAAGAATGTCTAGCATGAAAAAGATCACTGGATGTAAAGCAAATGAAACTCTCATACACTGTTGATGGGGATATAACATGGTATAATTATGTTGGAAAGCTATTTGATGGTTTCTATTAAAGCAGTGTATTCATATATTAATAATTTATGACCCAGTAATTTCATCTCTTCAGAAAGTCACACATATGTGCAGCAAGACATTTAAGAAAGTTCACAGATTCATAATGGCCCCAAACTTGAAACAACACAAATGTTCATCAATATAACGGATAAATAAATTCATTCAAAAATACTAGATATCACTGAGAATACATAAACTATTGCTACATTAGAAAATCTCACAAATGTATATTAAGCAAAAGTAACCAGACACAAAAGAGTGTATATGTGTTATTCTATTTATGTGAAGCTGAAAAACAGGCAAAACTAATCTATGGGGATAGAGAGAAAAGTATGGATTGCCTTTGGGAGGTGGTTCTACAGGTTTATAGACCTATAACAAAAATGAAAAAATAAAAATGATCTATGAGGACATAAGAGATATGGAAGACATATAACGGTGATTCAATCTACAAGATAATTATTGTTTTTGGAAAAAAAGAATATAGCAAATGGAACTGAAAAAAATCATCAAATATGAAACAAATGAAATCTTGACTGAAATGAAAATATGAATCTTCAGATCAAAAACACTCATTGTGTCCGGCAAAATTGGCAAATCAAAAAGAACCTACATGGTCCGATAAAGTAGTAAATTATAAGAATAAATTAAGAATTCTACAAGCCTCTGCTCATTAGTATGACTCAGCAGAGGTCTACATTCACCCAGGCTTCTCCCTGGAGACATGGCAGAACAGAAAGAAACTCACAAAGGAGTGAAGTCAAGTAGGTGCCAGAAGAAGACTGAATAGTTTAGAGATAATTGATGGGGAGAGTGTGATTCCAGAATCCCATTCTCATGCCGGTTAACCTTTACTCACTAAAGCAACAGAAATATTCAAATACATAGGAAATAGAAAATATATATCTTCATCTTTCCCTTTCCGAGGAAGGTGGAAACTATATGAAGAAATCCAAGAATGAATCCAAATATAGAACTAATTATTTTAGAAGTTGACATAAAAAGACTATAATAATTTGATATATAGAATTTTTCATTTGGATTTAAAGGCAAGAGTCTATATTGTCACGTCTTTTTTAATTCAGATTAGATTTCCTTAATTTATAATTGACATATGAATTAAGAAGATTTAACAATTCAGTAGTATGATGGTAGGTGGTAGGATCAGTGGTAAGATCAGGTGGTAAGATCGGGCGGTAAGATCAGTGGGGAGGGGTGGGAAAGAAAATGAGTATGTTGCAACTCTGCCTACAGGATGCAGCCATCAGCTTACTTCCAGGGAATTTAATCTTCAAAATCTAAAGATAGGCCGGGCGCGGTG
>NW_012148208.1:1882189-1883702 GCF_000956105.1 Propithecus coquereli | reverse complement strand
CTTATTTGTAGGATGCTAATTTGAAGGAAAATTAAAAACAAGTCCATGATTTATCCTTTAGCCTGACGGGCAGCTGAAGATTTGGCCATTGTTAAAATCCTTCTTGCACATTAACTGAAGGAATCATAGGAGCACATTAGACCTTAGATTAATGAGAATTCATCTGAAGTTACCATGTTCCAGAACATACATTTGCACCTCATTGTTGATATTGTTTATTGAGTAACAAGTAATATCATGAATGAGATTCTACTGTACTGGAGAATAACAGCCAGGTATCCAGCCATGTAATATGAAAAATAGAGACATTTATTGATGAATATACAAGAAATATTGTACATAGGACAATGACACCTCATTTCCCTTCAAAGTAGGCACCTTGGGACCTCACACAGTTCTCTTAGCACCTCTTAACCTAACCCATACACGTTCAGTATTCTCAGGTGTTCTGCTTGTTGCAGGCCTTCCAGAGAACATGGATCACTTTCAACACATTCTCAACCATTTTTGAAGCTTTTGTGCCACACGTTTATTTGTACTGCACTCATTGCATCCCCAAAAGCCTTGTGAATCATCGAAATGGTTTCCGTGGAGAAATGTTCAAGCTCAATGCAAAATTTGATGCAGATTCATTGCTCTACTTGCTCAGTCATTTTGAATGTGATGGTCACACAGTACACATGCTCATTCCATGCTATCTCACGCCCCACTGC
The DNA here is from genome assembly GCF_000956105.1 of Propithecus coquereli. Lineage (NCBI taxonomy): Eukaryota > Metazoa > Chordata > Mammalia > Primates > Indriidae > Propithecus > Propithecus coquereli. The sequence continues at coordinate 1,882,989 of NW_012148208.1, read as the reverse complement.
CTAGTACAGTGAAATTGTCATTGTTCACACATGCGCGTTCTGGTCCACCCTCTTTGACTGCCAGGTTACATCAATGTTGCACAAACCATTCTCATTATATTAACAATGGCTGTATACTTTCTGGACAGACCTCATATATCTAATAAGGCATAAAAGCTGAAAGCACTTCCAGAGGATATGGCTTCCCTGAACTGAGGTGGCTCATCTCTTGTGACCATATTCAGTGGCCAACTGGAATCCTATCTTTAAGCTACGCCAACTTAGTTCAGGATGGAATCTATTTTGATTTGTGAATTTGAAAGTTAATCTGAACCCAATAGTAGAGATTCTGCTTGAGCAGACTGGGCATTATAGTAATGTTCTGGGAAACACTGTTGGGAAACACACTTGTAAATAAAAATGGGCCAATTCTCCAGAAATCCTTGAAAAACAAACTCAACAATACAGTAATTAGATGTTTTTTAGAGTAGGAAACCCACTTCAAGTGGGCTTAAAAATAAAAATAAATTTATTAGCCCACATAAGTCAAAAGTCTAGAAGTAGTGTGGACTTCGAGTGGAATTCCATCCAAGTTCTGTCTCAATTCCCTGCTCTTCCTACAAAAAGAATTCTTTCTTCATGTGCTGGCTGGCCTTGTCACAAGCACAAAATTCCTCTAGTTGTTCTCAGTATTATGTTTTCTCATAAAACCATGCAGAGAAAGAGTTAAAAATAAAAATAAATTTATTAGCCCACATAAGTCAAAAGTCTAGAAGTAGTGTGGACTTCGAGTGGAATTCCATCCAAGTTCTGTCTCAGTT
>NW_012148208.1:1879874-1882139 GCF_000956105.1 Propithecus coquereli | reverse complement strand
AAAAAAGATCTACCCTCACTACTGTGACCAGGGATCATCTAATCTCTTGATGACCCAAATAGAACAAAAAGGAAGAGAAAGAGTAAACTCTCTCTCTCTCTCTCTTTCTCTATCTCAACTGGGACATTCATTTTCTGTTAACCTCAGACCTCAGAGCTCCTGCTTCTTGGGCCTTCAGACTCTGGAAATTACAACAGCACCCCTGCTCCCCACCTAGTTTTCAGGCCTTCAGACTGTAACTGGGATTTACACCATTAAATATCCTGGTTCTTGGGCTTTTGGACTCAGAATGAATTACACCACTGGCTTTCCCAGTTCTCCAGCTTGCAAACAGCAGATCCTGGGACTTCTTGACCTACACAATCACATGAACCAATTCTCATAACAAATCTCTCTACATATATATCTCCTATTTGTTCTGTTTCTTTGGAGAACCCTGACTAATATACCCTGTGCCTGTCCCATAGCTCTGCTCCCTTTATCAGCTACTTATCACAGATACAGATACCACTCAACAGATATGACTTATGTCTTATGTTTTATTTCTACCTCACCATGTCATAGTTTAAAAATATTCACAGTATCAACTATAAATATTCATTTTTAAAAAGGAAAAATTCTGTAAAAATGGGTATAATATAAAATGTCAACATTAAAATAATTGACTGATATACCACATAGTATATGAAAGTCCATGCGGAAAAAATAATTTTAGTTAATTAAACTGGGGGCCAAATCTCAGAGCATATCAACAAAACATTACATTGAAGGAGAGAGGGGAAGATAATAGAAAATCTAAGTGTGCTGATTGTCCAGAATTCCATAGAGGAAACTAGTTTACATCTGACATTGACAGGCTGCAAAACATAAGTTGAAGCATGTTACTTAGCACTATATGAATAGTCACTTTTAGAACACCACTACCACCAAAAGGCCGTGCATCTTCCATTAATAGATGACACAAATAATCATACATCTGTAGCAAAAGGTTGTGTTCCAGTTGTGCCTGGGTTAGCTACTCTCCCACCTCCCTATCATGGGCAAAGACCTTCAAGACACAGAGGGAACAATATTTAAATCTCAGATGTATTTAACTTGACAGAAGCAGTAAGAAAATAAAATCACTTTGACTATAATAAGAACTAACATTGCTCACAAATCAATGTACCTAGGTCACAGGGATAGTATGTACAATATTTACTTGTGGCAATAAACCAGGACAGGAAATTACAAGGGCTATTTTCTGTCTCCTTATTTCCATCTTCCCCATGAAAACATGAATATAGAGCTTACCAACAAAAACAAAAACTCTGAATCCCAAGATAATTCATTTAAAGGGATTTCAAAGAGAGCTTTTCCCAAACTCTTCCCAACTACATCAACATCAACTTTCAAAATAGCAGTTCTTTTCAATTTCCACAGTAAGCTAAAAGAGAAAAAAGCAACAGCAAAATAAGAGAGTGGAGCACTCAAGCCAAATGGCCATCAACAGAGCGCCTTCTTCCCAGGAAGGAGACTGACTTAGTAGCCCTATTGTGCTTAGTCACTGGCTGGAAGCAGCACACAGGAAGCATGGCCTCACCACAAGCATGGCTACAAATTTTGCAGGAGCTAGGGCCCTTAGTCAAGTCTGCTTTCTATAATTGGAGATCTGTGAATCCAGGACCACCACGGAATTCTTCTGAAGGCTTTTGGAAATAAGCAAGACTCATTAATAAAAATTGAGGCTGGTATTTACAAAAACTTGTCTATCAGAAAATTGTTTTAAAATAAGAGTTTAAATTGTTTTAAAATAGGAGTTTTTCTCTCTCTCTCATACACTGACATACACTGTTCTGATACTCTATCAACCTCTGATAAATTAACCGCTGAGGAAGAGAAGAAAGAAGAGTGAAATTCTTTCTATAAATTTACCATCCCTAAAAGGATTACACTAATAAAAATATGTAGATTGCTTGCTCTTACCCTAAGGCTATTTGAATCTAAAGGGAAAATGGACCTAATATATTTTCTAGATTTATTTCATATGTTATCTCATGCCTTTTATAACATTAGTCTCTATATGTATAATTATCTCCATTTTCAGATATGATTAAATTGAAGCTCCAAAGATTTGTAAATTGGCTTAACACAAACCTTAGGTTTTGAATCTAGGTCTGGCAGCCTTTAAATTTATTCCACTGTGCTCTCTTGGAATCTTCCAAACAATTTTGGACTTAGAAAAAATTAAAAAGGAGGTGAAAATTTACTCAGCAATACAATATA
>NW_012148208.1:1875838-1877782 GCF_000956105.1 Propithecus coquereli | reverse complement strand
TAGAGATTCTGCTTGAGCAGACTGGGCATTATAGTAATGTTCTGGGAAACACTGTTGGGAAACACACTTGTAAATAAAAATGGGCCAATTCTCCAGAAATCCTTGAAAAACAAACTCAACAATACAGTAATTAGATGTTTTTTAGAGTAGGAAACCCACTTCAAGTGGGCTTAAAAATAAAAATAAATTTATTAGCCCACATAAGTCAAAAGTCTAGAAGTAGTGTGGACTTCGAGTGGAATTCCATCCAAGTTCTGTCTCAGTTCCCTGCTCTTCCTACAAAAAGAATTCTTTCTTCATGTGCTGGCTGGCCTTGTCACAAGCACAAAATTCCTCTAGTTGTTCCCAGTATTATGTTTTCTCATAAAACCATGCAGAGAAAGAGTTAACATGTCTTGATTTTTTAAAAAAATCAAATGAAAGTCATGGTCTTTATAGAAGCAGCATAGATTCTGCCAATTCTGAACCAGTCACCACGGCTATTGGGATGTTACACACTAATGGCTTAGGCCCAGACTCCATGTCCATTGCTAAACCAAACATTTTTGCACGGGAAATAGGATTAAGCTTGTTGGGTTGGTTTTTTGTTTATTTGTTTCAAAGTGTAGATGAAAGTAAATAAAATATGTAACAGCTCTTTCTTTCCTTCCCAAAGTTCAAAAACAAATGAAAAATAAAACACAGTGGATAGCCATATGTAGAGCAAAATGTCAGCCCTTTTAATAACTGGCTGAATAGGAAACATGGCTTAGACCGTGGCCAAATGGGTTTGCTCACATTTCAACCATAGATGTTTGGAAACCCACATCACGGTAAAGCCTGCACCACTAACTTTATTCCATGTTGCCTTGCTGAGGGGAGAAAATCTGATAAGAAAGATAATTAAGTTGAGATTATTTAACTTTCAGCTTCCAATTTATAACCAGATGTCATTCTTTTTTCATAGGGAGGGTTGAGTGAGCAGTTGGGAGCATTATTCCACTTGAAATTTCTTCATATACAAAAATAAAGCCAAGCTGGAAGGTTCTTTGCCTTCCTGCCCACCAACAATGATGATTAGTTTGAGTTAGTAAGGACTTACTCCTCCAAAACCACATAGCTAGTAAATCTGAAGTCTTGTTAACAATGGGTACAGAAAAATATGAGGCCAGGGGGTCAACTGAGTCTGTCCACTGCAGATAGTATGAGAATATGTCATAACAGAGACGTCCTGAAAAACATGGCAGACACATGCATCTCCCTCTGCTCCCTTTCCAAACCTAACTAAAATGATACTTAGATAGTTTAAAACAACAAGGACAAAGAAAATGGTAAAAAAATAAAATAAAAATATTCTAGTGAGGGCAATAAAATTTTGGAGCCTGACATATGGATGGAATAACAGTAACAGAAAGGTAGGTGACTTCTTGGAGAGAAACTGGAATAAGTAAGTCAATTCATGTCATAAAACTCTAGAAAGGCTCAGGAGTTAAAAGAACCCCCTAACTCCAGAGGACAGGGAGCAGAGACGTGGGGGTAAGGCATAAAACGGGAATATTGATAGAAAGTCTGAAACAAAAGTATTAGAACCTCAGATGCCCTTTTTGCGGTCAGGCGACAATATTGTATTCTTCAGCTCTGAGATTTCTGGAGAAGCCGTGCAATAGAGTAGAAAAACAGCAGGCAACAAAGATGAGAGGCTGGATGGTAAAAGAGGAAGTAAGCGAAAAACTGCATCTAGATCATGAGAACACTCCTCCAAACCCCACCCACACCCTGACAACTACCTCAGGCAGGAGAAGGTTGGGAAATCTGACCTACCCACAAGAAATGAGGAGCATCCTTTTCTAACCACCCTTCAGTAAATGCAAGAAGTCAGTGAGCCTTGCCACAGCAGTTGGAGTTCCCATAGTATCTTGGCAAACTCTTGCATATAAATAGATTGTATAAGGCCATCAAATATTT
>NW_012148208.1:1874918-1875788 GCF_000956105.1 Propithecus coquereli | reverse complement strand
GATAGGTGAAATACACTATTCAGAAATTCATCAACATATTATTTATCCTGGAATCTTTATTAATTTCTATAAAAGGAGAAAAATAAAATATTCACATGATAGAAATATTAAGATATTGAACTGATATGTGTGCAATGACTTGCCACTGACTACCCAGAGTTAGGCCAGCACACAGCCCTCCACCAGACTGCCTCACTTCAGACACCAGGCACAAGCTTGGGAGTTCCCAGGCTACCCTCACTTCTGACCAATCCACTAAACATTCAGGGGTTCCTACTGCCCCCCTCATGCTCAAGAATTTGCTAGACTGAGTCACAGAGTTTAGGAAAATGCTATACTTACAATTACAGTTTTATTACAGCACAAAGAATATAAATCAGGATCAGTAAAAAGAGGTATATAAGATGAAGCCTGAGAAGGTCCCAAACATAAAGCTTCTGGTGTCCTGTACCTATGGAGTGAGGACACATCGCCCTCTCAACACACTGATGTGTAATGATACACATAGAGTACTGTTAACCAGGGAAACTCATAGTGCTTCAGTGTCCAGAGTCTTTGTTAGGGTTTCATTTTATAGGCAAGATTGAGTGAATCCCTGACCATGTGATTGAAATTAATCTTCAGCTCCTCCTTCTTTTCCTGGAGGTCAGGCTAATATTACATTGTTCAAAACCCCAATGCTCTAATCACAAGGTTAGATTTTTAGATCAGCCAGCATCCTCCTGAGTCATCTTGTTAGCACAAACTATCTAGAACCATAAGTCACTTCATTAGCAAAAACTATCAGGACCTACAATGAATAACAAAGTCACTCCTATCACTTGGGAAATTCTAAGGTTTTAGAGGATAATTCCCAAGAACTGGGGACAA
>NW_012148208.1:1867766-1868842 GCF_000956105.1 Propithecus coquereli | reverse complement strand
GTAAAACTGATTTATGTGATATTATATGAAATTAAACAGATGACTGAGGATATCTCCTTGTTTTTTTTATTTAGAGATGGAGTCTCACGATGTTGTCCAGGCTGAGTGCAGTGGTTATTAATATGCGTGATCATAGCACACTACAGCCTTGAACTCCTGAACGTAAGCGATCCTCCTACCTCAGCCTCCTGAGTAGCTGAGACTACAGAAACATACCATCATACCAGGCCAATTTTCCCCCTTGATGTTTGCAAATTTTCTTTATTTGAACTATGAGCTTTAATGGAACATGATCAACATTCTGATGAAATACATGTATTAAGCATTTTCACCTTTTATTGACAAAATTTTAGTAATTTTTAATGTTCAAAAACAATGATAAGCTACTTACAGATTTGATGAAATAAGTTGTGTCATTCAAGAAATGTAAATTATTTGTTTTATATTAACTCTTAAACATTATCAAAATACATTCCACATTCTGATTTTTACTCAGTGTCAGAAGACAATCCAGGAGATGGTCTATTTTTTTATTTCCTTATATTTTTGCTGTGCTCCCACAAATTCTAAAGATTCATGTTTATAACATAGGCATCTGTTGCTATCCAAACTCAACTATCCCAATAAATTCCTAAAATAGGAGTAAGTATATTTCTAAGCGATGGCAATTAATTAACTAGAGGACAATGAAAAAAGCAGATTCTTCTAAAACATAGAATACATTTTAGAGAATGCCTAAGTTGCCTACCATGACATAGTTCCACCCAGAGGTAAAACTGCAAATGTCTCAAATCTCATTACAAAAAGAGGACTATTTATCAATAGATATTATTGAAATAGGAAACTGGCAGGCCTTGCTCAATAAGGATTCATAAGACCCAACCAAGGTCTCCGGTAAAACAGGAGATGGTGGAGAAACCAACCAAAACCAGCTAGACCCAAGATGGTCACAAAAAATGACCTCAGGTTACCCTCACTGCTCATTATACTCTGCTTATAATTCATTAGCATAGTAAAAGAAACTCCCACCAGCATCATGACAGTTTACAAATGCCATGGCAACTCCCAGAAGTTAC
>NW_012148208.1:1864978-1867716 GCF_000956105.1 Propithecus coquereli | reverse complement strand
TGTGTAACAACTGGGTAGCAGAGAAGACAGTGAACAGAGGGAGAGACTCCAAGGCTTTAGCCCCATGTTTAGTCCCTTGAAACCTCACTCCTGACTCTCAATCCTTCCAGACCTGCACTTAGATTGCAGGGCTGAATTTCCCCAATATTACACAATCGGAGGTAAGGTGGGTTTGTCCAATTGTGTGGGGAAGAGGAAAAGGAGGAAGTAGAACACCATATTAGACATGTACATAGGAGAGAAAGGATAAAAATTTATATATCATTATAAGGTATTATTTTTAAAAATTACTCTGAATGCCCAGAAACAGCCTCCTGACCCAATTCTGATTAATTCACCCCAAGAGTGGACATAGTCCTTTTCCTTAACCTCTCCCATCCATCCTATAGTTCAGCCAATTGAAATTCCAAAAAAACTCAATAGATTCCAATATATTTCTCAAAGTTCTATATGCCCCACCTTCAATAACTCACAGTAGGTGCATTTAGTCCAATCTAAATTTCCCTCATTTAGTAGGAAATACTAAATGAAGTACAATATACCAAAATTTCTCAATTCTAGTATATAAATTTCCCTCATTTATCAGGAAATACTAAACAAAGTAGGAAAAGCATTTTTCTACCTTTTCAAGGAACAACTGAAATTAAAACTCAACTCAATTTACATTACTAAACTAAGCATTTAGTATCCTGTTTGCAGATATACATTTTCTTCCATTTTTTCCAAGGCAAAGGATAATAAATTACTTAACTTTGTGTAATTAAAGGGTCAATCTTGTTTTAAGTCATATAGTCTCAGAGCACAAAGAAAACCAACTTCATGACAAAAGTGAGCAAAAAGATTTTGATGGGCTAGAAGTGTAAAAGTGTAAGATTGAGGTGATTGAGGAAAAAGGGCTTAGAGGTCTTATTCTACTTGATTGTTTCAGAATGATTGGAGGCTTAATGTGCCCAGAGAGAAGCAGCAGGGGATGCTGCTAGAAATTCAGGTTGGTAGCTGGCCACAGAAGGTATTACATATTAACCTGAAGTGTTTGCACTGGATATGACTGGTGGTCAGTCTCGACTCCCCTTTCATTGCTCACCCAGAGTTAACGCTGGGCCTGTCAGGCCTGGGAGCAGTCCTGACTCAGCCAGGACTGGTTCAGGAACTCGGCATATGCCAGACTGTGTATGACGTTTCCTGGACTACAGAGATCAGATTTAGAACACACATGTGATGTAGTCTGGAATACGATGCAAGATGTGAGGGTTTCCTGTGGACTTACCAAGATGAAGTTTAACTGCTCTTGAGAGAGAGCCACACTGGAAGATACTCTTTCTTTGCTTGTCATGGTATGAGGATGACAACCTGGGATTGCTTCTACCATTTTGCATCCAATGGGGAACTCTATTGTTGAAGAACAAAGTGTATGTGGACAGAGTATAACCAAAGGGGTTAAAGAGAAACAGCTGGAAACACTGACTTAAGCTTTCCCCAAATACTTTCCTGTTTCTGGACTTCCAGTTATAATAACAGCCAATAAGTAGAGTAATATTAAAAATATGAAACAACCTGTATACTATGATATATATGTACATATAAGCCAATATATAATACACTACTTATATATGTATAAATATGAAACTGCTTATTAAGTGATATATGCTATAACTTATAAATATGACTCACCATATATATCACTCATCAAATCATTCTAACTTCCAAATTACTTTTTGATTTTTAGAAAGTGTTGTCATGATCTTTTCTTTGATGTGACTGCCTAAATGATGTCTCTGAGTCATGACTGACATAAGAAACTTTATCAACTCCTTCCAAAACTTTCCCATAAAATTGTTGGTTATTATGTGACATGGTCTAAATAGGTAGAGAGTTTTCCTCTCACACAAAATATAATTAATTTTACGGAATCCTCTCTACATGTCTGGTAAACTAACAAAAATTATATTCAAAATGTTTCTATTAAGAGTTTATAATTGTGAGTTTTGCATTTTAAATGCATCTACTAATAATTCATGAAAATTATTTATTGGAATATCATATTTAATCATTTAGCCTAATTTTGTTGGTTTTTCATGTATCTTAAAATGATAAATCTACTTCATCTTGAAAAAAATCAGGATTCAATAAATTGAAAGAACATAAAATTTATTAAATGTTTCACTTGTGATATCAGTTTTATATAATTTATCAGTGGATGTAATAGTCTTTTCATTAGAATTATTTTGCTTCAAATATTATGTCATATGCCTTTGTTTCTACATCTTCTCATTCCCAGTTTTCTTTACTCAGTTTTATAGATTTAATCATTTTTATCATGCATTAAATTAATCTGCTAGCTTTAATAAAACAACTTTTCATGTAAAGCTAAAGAAAGTAATGAAAGCTACAAGACTATCATAATTCAAACCTGAATCTTTAAAAAAACAAACCCACTTTCCAAGTTCTTAATTATTCCCATTTTGCAATTTCTATTACAGTAAATATTCAACATGATAAAATTTCCAAACTATATTTGTTGCTCTAGTAGCACAGACTAAAATACAGGTAAAAATACTCTTCTAATTTTCATTATGTCAATTCCCAGCCAGTTAGTACATCACTTAATTATCTCTAATGTTTATCCAATATGTGATAATAAGTATAAATTCCATCAAGAAAGGAATTTAATGTTTTGCTTTATATATCTTCTATTGCCTTATTAAGAAAAAATTGAATGCGATAGGGTAGTGTCAAAT
>NW_012148208.1:1861289-1862781 GCF_000956105.1 Propithecus coquereli | reverse complement strand
TTTAGTCAAGCAAAAGGTTTTATTGAATTTTTATTACTTAAAATTTCCTTGCTTACAGTATGGGGTCTAGAAGCAGTTGGTTTTTTCCCAGTACTGTAGGGGATTTCTAGATCCTCTTTATTTCCTCTCATTTCTGCTTGTAAACAAGTCAATTCTTTCCTGAATTTATTTTTCTTTTTATAATACCTTGCCAAACATAGCCAATAGCAGTTAACATCTAATACTATGGCTCTATTTCCCCCCACTTACCCAGGAGCTAAAAGCTACCTAGGCCTACAGTCTGCCTTCCAAGTTCTGAGCATAATAGTTTCACCAAATGTTTTACTGTTACATAACATGGATTTTCTTTTTCGTCTACTTCAAGATCAAATTTCTCACTGCCTCCCAAGTACATATAAAGTTTTTTATTATGGTAGAACCCGATTTCTAAAATTAATTTTTACGTTAGTAAGAATAGGCAAAGTTATACTGTGGTAACAAATTAACCACAGAATCTCAGTGGCTTTTGACAACACAGGTGATTTCTTGGTCACATGAAATATACAACTTATAAGGGAATTTCCCTCCATGTAGTCATTTAGGAAACCAAGCTGTTGGTTATCCCATTGAGGGCTGGCATCTCAACTGGTGGCTCCTGAGGTGGCCAGATCAGGAGGAACTTACAATCACACTTCAATGTCTCAACTTGAAATGACACATGGCACTTCCTCTCACAGCCTTAGTCCACAATTAGATACATGGCCCTGCCCTAGTGGCAAGGGAGGCTGTAGAGTATTTACATGTTCCTAGGAAGGAGAGGAAAAGAGATTATCACGGGGACTTGTGGTTTCCATCTTCTTGCATTTATAATATTCAGAAAGTCACAGAAACATAGATAAGCCACAGTAACATTATTTAATCACCACCACGGTGGAGAAACATTTGTCAAACAAGTATTGGATCGTATTATAGGTATAAATGGGAAGAAAAAGTTTGATCCATTTCTTTAATTATGAACATAACTAGTGATGAATAATGTATAAAAGAAAGCAATAGAACAATCTTATTGGCTCTTAATTTTAAAAAATTCCCTCAGAACTAATGATACCACATGGAAATGAGACTATTCAACAAAAACAAAGTTATTAGCAGTAAATATTACAGTAAGTGGGGCAGAAAAAATGGAGGAAAAGAGATGAGTAAAAGAGAAAAATAAAGAATAAAACCATATAAAATATTCATGAAAGATTCAAATGTTATAAAACATAAGGTATTATTCATAACAAAGATAAGTTATAATTCCCTGACAGGAATTATCTTATAACTTCAAAGTTTTATCATAGCTAGGACATCAGGGTTCGGTATAAATACAAGGGTCCTAAAAGATGCTCAAAAAAATATTCCTTAACATCTAGGTAAAGATCAAGGTTGTAAGTATTTTGGTGATAAAGTCATGGCCCAGATATTATACTGGCCCACCCTCCAATCATGGTAAAAAGGACAGTGACAGCCC
>NW_012148208.1:1858925-1861239 GCF_000956105.1 Propithecus coquereli | reverse complement strand
TGAGAAGCCACCATCTGTGAACCAGCAAACAGGCCCTCACCAGACATGAAATCTGCCAGGGCCGTGACTTGGACTTCCCAGCCTCCAAAACTGTGAGAAAAAAATTTCTGTTGTTTATAAGCCACAAGTCTGTGGTACTCTATTTAGCAGCTCAAATGGACTAAGACAGATACTTGAGGCTTTCTCCATCACCAAACCATACAAATTCCCTTTCTCAGAGATTCAAAGTTCTGTATCTTTGACTCATGTAAACAGAAAGGGTAGAAAAAAAACATAATCTGAGAAACTACTTAAAGACCCCTATATTTAATTATTAACAAAGAAAAAAAGTGGCTACTAGCCTAAAAGGCATTGTTTTAAATAATTCCATAATACCAAATGGCTCTTTTAAGTGTGGTTTGTTCAAGATTTTAAAAACCTAAAATACCATGCACTGCTGCGGCCCTGTGTCAAAAGCCCAGTTATTGATAATGATGCCATTCATCTCTTAAAAAACTTGTTTATTCAAATATAAGAAATATTTTCTACAAAATATTTTAGAGGAATAAAGAAAAATATGAGGAAATAAAGATAGCCTATGATCCTTTATCCAGATATAACCACTTTGTTAATTTTTTGACATACAACTTTTATAGTATATACGTGTATGTTGGAAAGGCGATCAACTATTTGTATCACCATCGCTTTTCACTTCTTAACAAATATATCATGAGACTCTCTCACCACTAACAAGTGCATTTGTACATCATTTTAAATGACGACACTATTCCATCATTGGCCTGTTGCACAATTCTTAAATTGGCAATCAGAATGTTTCCAATTTTTCCCTATTGAAGACAGTGTTGTGATAACTATAGTTGAAAACACATCTTGGTTCACAAGCCCCACCATTTTCTTAGGAAACATTTTTACAAGTGAAATTGCTGAGTCAAAGAGTATGCACATTTTAAAATCAGAACAATATTGTCCAACTGCCTTTCAACCAGTGGTATTAAATAGAAGGGTGTATCCCTGTCCTATCTCCATTCATTTCTCATAGAGTCAACAAACCTTGATTCATGCTTCCAACGTACTGGGGTGTGTACTGGATGCTGGACAAGGAGATACAGGGGGAAGACTAAATCATGGTTCCAGCCAACTCCCCCCAGAGCTCACAGTTTGGTAAGAGGATACACATGTAATTTAAATGTAACATTATAAATGACAGAGTTTTAGCAACACCTGTATAGTTGATTAAGAAGGATAAATAACATTTATTAAATGTGTTACGTACTTTCACATTTGTTACCTCATTTAGTGGTACTAAGCGTCATAAGAGATGGGTCCTATAATCTTTATTCTACATAGGAAAACAAATCTGAGACTCCAGGAATTTAAGTAACATTTATAAGTTTGTCTGCTCTAGTCTCAGCTCAGTAACCCTCTAGCTTTGTGACCTTGAACAAGTGAACTTCTCTAAGACTCAGTTTCCTCATCTGCATAATGAGGATAAAATGAACTTCAGGATTTCAATAAGAAAGACTGAATTAAATGAGGAATCCTGTAATATAAAGCATTTAGTGCAGTGTTTGGTACATAGTAAGTTCTCAATAGATGTTACTACCACCACCTCTACAAAAAAATACCACCACAAAAGAGAAAGATCATTCTTTTTTCACAATCCATTTGATAATCAGAAATATTTTTGTCAACATTCTACTAAATTTCCTCAATGCCCTTCAGGAACATCTGGCAATGTAAATGTCTCTCCTATAAGCAAAGAAATTGCAGTATCTCTAATTTTTTTCCAGTTTACTATTTACTGATTCTTTAGTTATTTTTTTTAAAAAGACCACTATTTCTTAAAGATGTATCATAGTCCTGCACTTGGCTTTGAGTATCTGAAGAAGTTACTGTAAATTGAGTTCCTAACGCAATCTAAAATACATTTTTTAAAATGTTCCAGCAAAATGAGCGATTAGCACACATGTTATTATCTAGGGGCAGGAAGAACAAACTGTGTTCAGTGGAATCAAGTAAATTACTGGTGTAGAGTTCTGAAGTAAATAAACATCTTTTAACTACTTCAATTTTAGCACGTCTCATTTATGTAAATATATAAAAAGTCTTAAGAGACGTATTCTGAGCCTCTCAAGTAATTTATTAAACCAAATCATTTTTTCTATTAATTGTTCCAGAAATTGCGTATGGTCCACAGCACAGCTGGCATTTGGTACTCTTGTTTTAACTTTGATAATGTTTCTAAATATAAATAAATGCGTCATTTTTTTTTTTTTTTTGCTTTTTTTGTTAGTTAAACAGAAAGATTGGATTG
>NW_012148208.1:1856466-1858875 GCF_000956105.1 Propithecus coquereli | reverse complement strand
CTTGAGTCAGGGCTATAAATGTGCCCATCACACGAATAGTGTTCATTGTATCCATTGGGTGGGGGTTTGCCCCTCCCCTCTTCCCCCTCCGCCCCCCCGCCTGATTTCCAATGACTTTCTCTTCCCTCCGTGCACTTGTGTGACAATCAGTTAGTTCCAATTTATTAGAGAGTACTTGTGGTGTTTGATTTTTTCTTCCATAAAAAAAGATGAATTAATTCCTTTTGTAGCAATTTGGAAGAAATTGGAGACCATTACCACAAGAACTCTTTAAGAATTCTTATGAGAATCTCCCTTTTACTTTGAGGTAACCTGAATGAACCTGTCTCTTGCAAACAGACATAAAAACCATCTTAAAAGTTGACAGACAGGGAAGATAACTTCCAGCCCAAGAAAAAAACAAACAAGCCAATGAATAAAACAAACTATATGAATAAACTGTCCAGAGAAGGTAATATTTGAGGTAAGCCTTAGGTGTAACCTATCTGACAAGTTCGTTGTGCCAGTATGTCTATCTTTAAGACGGGAATTTCAGAGCCTTGAGATCAGGCCTATGGTCTCCAATTTAAAGTATATTATATTTATGAGCTTGATAAATATTTCTACATTAAATAAAGGATATGAAAGCATGAAAAATTATCACAAAAATGCTTACTTCAGTACAGCCCAATATGAAAATAAATGGTTTGGTAATGAAGACAATTTTTAAAATTATTAGCAAAGATGTCTCCCCATACTCTTTCGATGCTGCAGTAAATAAACCATTTTCACATAAGAAATCCCCCAACATCCATCTGAATATTATACCAACATTTTCCACAGAAGACAATAAGAATAAAAATGGACCCCAAGCTTTTAAAAACATACATAGTGTATGATTAATGTCATACCCTCTGTCCCAGATTTTAAAACCAACCAAATAAGCAAAACGTCCTTAGTCTCACTGAGCCAATTTAATTTTTTAAATTCCATTTGCTTGTAAGGTCATATGCAACTACTAGAAAAATTTCAAAAGGTAAGCAAAATAACTGCATAAACAGGAGGATTTATAATGGAAATACCTGAAGTTCCTCTCCAGGAATGGGGGTACTATTGAGGGCAATGGGAATATCTCACAAAGGACTCTAAATATATTGTGTCACATTCAATAAGCAAAAGTATTTTACATTTCATCATGATTCTTTAGCCAACAACGTCGTCCCCAAATATCATGGCATAGGGGAGAAGTGGTATTGGTTTAATTTAGATTCGATCTATGTGCTGTATCATCAGGAACAGATAAACCTGCATAATAAACAACATATGTTGCCCTTAACCAAACATGTGAATTCTGTTATATGAAAAGTAAATGTTCAAGTAACAAAATTAATATGAATGTGCTCTGCAAAACTAAAGTCTGGAGCTACTTTTGGTGGATTTGACTAATCACAGATCCTACTATAGGCTAAAGCTTATTTATTTTACATAAGGAAAGAGAGTCGGTGGTCTCCAGTATTGAATTCCACAGATATAATACCCAAAACTAAGTTACATATTCTTTACATAGAAATTCCCTCTCTGAGAAAAATACATTTCATAAAAACTTCCATCACCCTCTTTGACAACAAAACTAGAATTATGTAGTAGAAAACCACCACTGTTGCAAGATTCCCCCAAGCTATATTCACAGTCACTCTGTGTTCTAGTTGCTTCACTTCATTTTGGAATGCTGAACTGCAAAGATAGGTCATAATAAAGCAGGAAAGACATTCCCTGTAAGGACAAGAGCGGGGTGGTCGCGTCAAATTTTGCTGAGGCCTTTGCTACTGAAGACACATTTAAAAATGAATGCTTAAAAATGATCCAATAGCTACCTCAAGAGGCCGGTTTTCCTAAAATCCCATATTCTGATCTCACATTTGATCTCATATTTGATCTCATATTTACACGTAGACTCATACGTCATATGCACTTTTTTTTCATATTTACTGGCCCTCTTCTTGGGTCGACGGTTCTGTATCTCATTCTGTCTACTATGACAAACAACAGTTGTCAGGAAACCACTTTCCCCCTACATAGAACATGAAAGTTTTTCTTTCACTTTTTATAAAACAATTCCTTTCTATAATGGGCTTACAGCCATGCTGCTTAAAAGCAAGTGTTCCCTTGTTGATATTTCTCTGAAGTAGTCTTTTAATGTTAATGTGTATATATATCTTTAAAAAAATCATAGAATGAACCACCTTGGGGTTCTCTGTAGTTCTATCTAACAGAGAAGCTTTCAAACATATTACTATGATCTGAATGTTTTTGTCCCCTCAAAATTCTTAAGTTTAGGCCTGGCGTGGTGGCTCACACCTGTAATCCTAGCACTCTGGGAGGCCGAGGCAGGCGGATTGTTTGAGCTCAGGAGTTCGAAACCAGCCTGAG
>NW_012148208.1:1853793-1856406 GCF_000956105.1 Propithecus coquereli | reverse complement strand
TGTTTAGGCCTTTGGAATGGACTGGGTCAAATTTTGAAGTCAAATAGAGTAATATTTTGTCCTGAGGCATAATATTACAAAGAGTTACCTGTATTCTTATTTCTCTGAATTAATTTTATTTATGGAAAAAAAGACACTTAAGAAAGAGTAACAGAAAAAATAATAAAACTCTTCGGAATTCAGAGATATACAAAACAAACTAAAAATCTTCCTGGGAAATGAAAATAGCTAAGAGCAATCAGTCTTAAAATATGCATCATGATGGAGAAAGGAGATAAATAAAATAAAAACAAACAAAAATCAAGAGAGAGAACATTGTTTCCATGTCTTCTTTATGTTTCAATTATATCCAGTCTTACAATAATTTATCTTATTTATTATATAGAATTCTATAATAGACATTTTATCAGATGGATCATGATTAGTCATTTAACACTTTTTTGAAGTATTTACATAGTTACCTTGATAAATTATACTATTTCTTTAAAAAATGGCCAATTTATTTTTATTCCTGCTGAAATAAGTAACATTGAAATATTGACCTTTTCTCAAAAACATTAAGTAATTGTTTTATATGCTCTAGGCAAATTCTTCCAACAAGAAATTTTTTGGCTCTTATGAAATGTAGACTTTAGAAAAACACCAGTCATCTAAAGTTTATTAATTATATGAAGAACACAATATTGAATAGGAAAAAACAACTTAAAATTGGTTTGGTACATTTTAACAATCTTTCCAGCTAGTCATATAGAATTTATATGATAGGAGAGAAAAATCATATTTTAATGATATAATTGAAATAGTACAAAGGCATTTTTAAATAGCTTAAACTGAATTTCTGACCTTTCCCACAAATTATCTAGTTCAAAACTCTACACAATGAAGAACACAATTGTTTTTCTCATCCAACCCCATTTTCCTACAGATTTTTTTCATGGGCCGTGTCATAAGTCAGTATATCACATTGTTAAACAGTCTCTGAAATCATTCAGCAGAAGCAGTACTGAAATGTCGGACTCCATTTAGTTTCCTAAATGTATGGTACATTCTTGTTTTTTCTAAGCAACTTAAAATTGTTAAGATATCATATGATTCAAAGAATACAATTTATACCTTTTATCTGTCATAGATCACAGCAAAAGTATATTTTCTTTGCCATTTAATTGATTGAAAACCTAAAAAAAAAAAAAGTGGCCCTTTCTATTGGTAAGCCAGACATTATGTCAATCTTTAATAAAAATAATCTTATGTGTTTTATCAGAAGTAAAAACTTATTCAACACAGTTTATAGATGATTAATATAAAATTTTATAGTGGAAATTTTAATTTGCAGTCTTCACCAGAATATTGAAGAATTGATTTCATTTAATCTTCTATACAAAACTTTCTTACTTTATGTGTTTATGTCAGTCACAGATGCAGGAAGTAACATGTGAAAGAGAAGGATAAGAATAAAAATGAGAGGAAGAATCTACTCACTGGAAATCTTTGATGTCATATGAAATGAGTATGAGGCATTGGGGAGCCATGGAAGGATTTTAAGTGGAGGAGTAGCATGACACATTTATATTCTAGTAAACTCACTCCGGAAGCAATGAGGACGGTAGAATAGAAAATAATAATCCTCAAATAGGGAAAGTTCTGCAAGATATGAAGAAGTTATAAACTAATAGCCGAAGAAATGGATACTTGAGACAAACATTGGGTGAGTAAAAATAATAGACTTGACACAATGATTACTGATTCATTCTGGGAGTTAGGAGAGAGAAGCACAGAATTGTTCACCCAGCTATTAATTACTAATAGTTGGAAATGCTCACTGACATAAGAAATACAAAAGTCAGAAAAATGTGTCAGGGGTGAGGGATGAGACAAAGAGTTCAATTCTGCAAGGCAGATTGCACGTGCCTGTAAGCAGGCAGGTGGAGATGTCCAGTAAGCTTTAACTTAGTAGAGAAGTTGTGGATGAAAACATAGATTTCATGATTATGGTTGATTGATAATCCCATGAGAGAGAATGATACTGGTCAGGATGGTTGTATAATTGGGAACACACCCAAGAACAATAGCTTGAATGACTCCAATAGTTGGAGAGTAGGTTTTAAAAAAGAGAGACAGAGAGAGAAAAGAGGAAAAGCCAGCAGAGGAGTAAGAGAGGCACAGGGTAGAATGATGTTCTAGAAGCCACAAATAAAGGGTAAAGAAGGGAAGAACATTCAACATTGTCAAATACCAATGCCAGATATGATGAGGATTAAACAGAATTTCATTGGATCAATTTTCCATGTTTTCACAACATAAAGTTTTCTGATGTATTAAGCATCTTGATAATTATTCAGGCAAAAATATTTGTATTTGTGTTTCAAAGGATAGTTGACATTAACCCATTTTGACTAATCGTTATGCTCTTTTCTCCAGCTTTCTGACAATCTTTAATAGAAACAGAAATCTTGAACACTTCATTTTTTTGGTATGGATTTTAAAAATTCACCTTTTGCTTATTAGACACTCAAAATAACAAAATATTCATTATGGTCTTGCTTACCCAAAAGACAATTATGAGTGAAAACTACAGGATAAATGTCATGAAGCATTTCACAGGCTTGCCACAAC
>NW_012148208.1:1851358-1853723 GCF_000956105.1 Propithecus coquereli | reverse complement strand
AGATTGTATTACTTGGTTTTGTTGTGAAATACCACTCCAGAACTTGGGTAAAATGACAACCCGTGCACCTTTTTCAGATGCCATTCAGGGAGGCAGGCTTCGCTTCTTCAGTTAGCTGACAATCAGTTGGAGTGACAGGGGCAATTGGGTTATGTGCCTCTAGCTGGAAGGATTCCAAGAATCAGAGCAGAAACTGCAAGGACTCTTAAGAACTAGGCTTGGAACCGACACAATTGTCATTTCTGTTGCATTTTATTGGTGAAAGCGAGTCACAAGCTCTGATTCAAGCAGTGGAGAAACAGACTTCACTTCTGATGGAAGAATTGGTAAAATGACATTGCAAAGGGGCATAGGTGCGGGAGGTGTGGAAAAATGTTGCCAATTTTGCAAACTACCATATAGATTTTGACATTATCTTCTAAGGAATTACCTTAAATATGGGGGCTGGGGAAACTCAATACGCAAAGTTGTTTATAGCAGTAAAATTAGAGGAAACAGCTTTTCTGTCTCTTAAACAAAATTACCATATATATTATTAAGAGTTTACTTTGTGGAATAATATAGAGATAATATTTAAAATATGAGGAATATGTACATGTGTTATAAAGTTGAAAAACAAAATAGAAACACATGAAAATGGTAAGATTACAGCTAAATCAAACATTTTGAAAGGAAATATGGAAAAATGTGCATATTAAAATGTGTTTGTATAGCAAGACTACTTTTTAAATCTGCTTGTTTTTTTGAATTTCATATTTCTCTATGTTGCACATGTATAGCTCCCACGACATTGGACATAAATTGATTAAATGGTAACACCCCTCAGCCATTCTTTTAGAGGAAATTTTGAAGATAATACATGGAAAGTAACATGACATTTCAGAGTGGAGAATGGATGTTTTCAATTTCTTTTCCAAGTAAAAAGTGACCTGAAGCACCTGGAACACCAAACCCACCATGAGACTAAAGCATCCAGAGAGAACACAGTTGTAGACATTATGAACTATGGGCAGAAAGGCAGAGAACTTCAGTAGGAAAGAGCCACAGTACTCACTGAACACATATGCAAAAGCTCATAGCTATTAGCTGGTCAAGATTTGGTTTTTCAAGCTCTACTTTGAGGCAATGCATAAGCAAAAACTAAGAAAATTCTGTCATCAGTAACTAGGGTCTTGAAGCCACAAGTACTTTAGCACAGACCCAATCACACAAATTAGTAGTGGAGAAAAGATTAGAGAGGCAGAAAAGTAAGCCTTCAGCCAATTCAGTTAAGAATTATAAACTATCTAGTGAGAATATAAAAATTATTTATATATGCTTAATAGCTTGTTGAATAGAATTATACATAAATACCATATAGAGCCTTTTAGCATGTATAGTCAAAATCAATTCAAGTTCAGAACTTGTGAGGATGTAGGGGGTGGGGAATAGTAGAGTCGTAGCTTTGCTAATGTGTGCCCATTACGATAAATAGACGGACCCTTAGCAAGCTCTTTTTTTTTCCCCATTCTCTAATCTATAAGTTCTGTCACATTAAGAATAGTGGAGAAAATGGTTTGTCAAGATCTTTTCTAGCATCAAACTTCGACAATTTGAAGAGTCAGTATTGAATGGTGGGCTCACTAAACATTGGGTCCTATGGAGACAGCTCATTCACTCCTTGGCTTGCTTAAATTAAGATCTAGAAAATGAAGAGGCAAGTACCTCTCCCTAGGTACCCTTGTCTCATTCGGAGAAGGGTTGTCAAGTATTTTTATAAATAGTTCTAGAAACAGCAACAAACATTAGACTCTAGGCTAGGATAAAATTAACATTGTTATCTTCGCAGTCAGCCCTCCCTCATTAGTCCCCAGACCAGAAGCTGAAAGACTCCCACTTCTCAAATGGTCAAGTATTTTTCTATATGTGGCATTGATTTTAGTGTTCTAGAATTTTAGAGAACTATAGCTATTGTGGCAAACCAATCCATGCTAATCCATGCTTTTTCCAAATGTGTGGCATAAGTAGTTAAGAACATTATAATCACACTGGGGTTTGTGGTAGTTTGTTATGGCAACAATAGGAAAATTATCACATATTACAAAACCATATAATAGTTATGAGTTACTAAAGTGCATATATATCTTCTATGTATCTGTACTCACCATTAAATTGGCATTAATTGATCAACACTTATGTGCACAAATGGAAGTAACATTCATAGGGCATTGCGTAGGTGGTAAGGGGAAGAAGGGGATGGGTAAATTCACACCTAATGCATATGGTGAGTGATGTCTGGGGGTTGGGCATGCTTATATCTCTGACTTGGACAGTACAAAGGCAATATATGAAACCAAAGCGTTTGTACCCCTGTAATATTCCGAAA
>NW_012148208.1:1831469-1833993 GCF_000956105.1 Propithecus coquereli | reverse complement strand
AATGACTTGCAATTAATATGCTTTAAGAAATAAAAAATAATAAGGTTTGTATGTGTTGCTATAATCATTATTAGCATGGATATTGGATTTTTAAAGCTATTTACAAGTTCAGGTTGCAAAACAGCAATACAAACCCACTCCTAAACATGAATGATACTCACGTTTCTTTTTACCATGTGAAGTATGCCTTCAAAAGCCTCTTTGACCAGAAGAGAATCATATTATCCAATCACAGTAAGCATTCTTTTCTTAGAAATGAAACATCAACCTTGCAAATGTAGTATCAATAAATTCACTATTGCATGTAGTTTGAAGGCCAGAGAGCTCTAGCTCAGTGGGGGGAAAAATTTATTTTCTCTAAGTGTCATATAGTCCTGAAGTGACTTCAAAGTCAGACCCATTTCCAGTCCTGTAAGACGTAAAATGCAGTACTCACAGTCAAGTGGCTTTTCAAGAGGGTTATTTATTTCCATCTGTCTTATATTTATGGGCAGGTCGAGTGCAAGATCTAAGTCTGCTTGAGAGAGAGAGATAAAAAAAATAGACTGTACTTCGAAGAAAATAGCTAAGTTTAAATAAGAAAATAAGATTCAACATTTGTAAACTTAACTAAAAACCTTAACTATAAACTATGTTTATAGTTCATAATTCAGGTGGTTTTGTGTGCAGATTTTAATTTGCAAACATGAAAATTTGACAATACCCATATTGTTATATACAGCATAGTGAGAAATGATAGTTTATGGAAACAAAAATGATATGTGTGCGTATATTTCCTAAGAAATACATTAAAGTACAGTTTTATCTACCTAATTTTATTTTCTTTGTTCCGATGAAACTAAGTTTCAGTTTCCCATGTTCTCCTTCAGTGAACACTATCCACTCTTAGCACTGTCATTTATCTTCCCTATAAAACTCCAATCTTCATTGAAGTTCATACCAATAATTACACAGAAAAATAAATATTTCAGTATAGTTATATTTTGGATAGAGGTTCTTGACTCATCACCACACATGAAACCTAACATAATTTATGTCCTTAGAACCTTTTTAATTAGTGAATGCTTTATTTCCCTAATGTAAACACTATTGTTTGTTTAGATTCTTATAAAATATTTAACAAGTTATTCTGATGTCCTTAGGTAAAAATAAATTACCTTAGAAAATGAGACCAGCCTAATTAAATCAGGTGCTATGTAGCTCTCTACCTATACATAATTACAGATGAAAACAATATCTTGTACTAAAAAGAAAATACATATGGCACTAATTAGACTTTTGGGGTGGTTAATGTTAAAAAATAGGATGTATTTAGAATCAAAAGATTTACTCCTTCTGATTTAGGAATAATTGTTAAGGGCATGAAATACAGTTTTAGGGGATCAGAATTTGCTGATTAGGAGCTCTCAGCTATCTCCTAGTTAGAACCTATCTTAAACAGTCTTTATTCTTAGCAGCTTTTACTTTCTTAGTTAAGTGGTCTTCACCAGTATTCACCTGGAACAAATTCCATGTGATCTTTTCAAATAGAAAACCTGTTGTAAAATTGATTTTAAAAGTTGTTAACTCCAAATCTTAATGGCTTAGTACAACAAAAAGATATCTTCTTGCACATAATATATGTCTTATTTGGGTCAATGAAAGTTTCTCCTCTTCATGGTATTTTCTAGGACTTGGGCTGAGGGAGACTTTGCTGGAATCTTACATACACATGGCTTCAGCATTTGCCATAGCAAGGGAAGAGGTTAGAGAACTCACAGCTGCTCTTAGGAGAAGCACTGTACTTCTGTTCACAGTTCACTGGCAAATTATGTCCCTGACATACTTCAGGGAATGTTGGAAATTCTTCAAGAAAAATGAGAAGCATCAATTATGGTAAAGACTAGTAATCTCTACCATCTCCTATTCACTAAATATTCAGTTCACCTTTCTTCCAACAACACATACTCAACACTTCCACATGGGAGACAACCTGAAGCCCATTTAGTTAATGCCTGAATCTCAAAATTCAGAGCATCTAAGTGAAATCCAATAATCCCTACCAAGCCCAGATGTTGTTTCTGTTGGTCTAGAGACCTATGAATTTAAAAGCCGAATTACTTACCTCTAGGAGCACACGCGTGTGTACGCACGCAAACACACACAAACACACACACACACACACACACACACACACACGAAAGAGCCAGGATAATTACCATAATGCTCGCTTTTAGAAAGGAGAAGAATGGGACGTACACCTCAGTCCATTTAAATCCTGAAGTCTTTGCTGAGCACACACAGTGAAGTCTCCCTACCTGGATGTGGCTTCTGTTTCCACCCTAGGACAGGTCTTTTTTTCCAGTCCCTTCTTTGACCATGTCTGAAAATAAGTGTCCTCCATACTGCATAGCTTTGTCAGCCTTCTTCTTGCTCACACAAGCTTGTGTGCACAAAGGCCATTTTCAGCCCAGTCAAAGGTTTCTTTAGCCCGGGCTTGTGGGTTTTTGGCAGTACATTCTCACAAATACTTAAGAGGCTTCTT
>NW_012148208.1:1826253-1827604 GCF_000956105.1 Propithecus coquereli | reverse complement strand
ATTGGAAAACCTTTCTCTAGCTATAAGCCCCTGGCTGCAGGCATTTTGGAAAGCATTTTGCAGGGGAACAAACCATTAATAAAGACTCAATACTTACAGTGACCTTTGAGCAATTCCAGATGTAGACATGGATATTTTTCCACAAATAATAAGAAAGGGCCTGCTACAAGAAGTGACAGTCCAGAGCAGGCTTGCATGAGGCTAGAATTACACGGGACACAGAAAAGAGATTCAGCAGAAATGAAACAGCAAAAAAAATACAGATCCTTGAATAAACATAACCAAAGATTTATTCCCTTTCAAGAGTTTTTATCATTCCTTATATTTCCTCCAGTGAGAAGAATATATATGCCATTTTATATTTTCTGGATGTGATGATGGTTTTATCAATAGCTAGTCCTTATGATGCTCTCATTCCCCATCTATCACTATGCTAAGTTTTTACACAGAGTAAATCATTTAATCCTCTCAAAACCCCAACTTGGTACAAATTATTAATATTATTCACATTTTATAATTAGAAGAGTGAGGCAAAGGGACTTAGGTTGCTCGGCCCAGATCATCCATTTAGAACAGGGGTCAGCAAACTTTTTCTTAAAGGACCAGTAAATATTTTGGACTTTGCAGCCATAAGGTCAGAACTGCTCACCTCTGTTACTGCATGGCACAAAAGCATCTAGAGTCAATACTTAAACAAATGAATGTGGCTGTATCACCCAAACAAGTGATGGGTCCACTGGCTGTGGTTTGCCATCCTCTGATCTAGAATTCAATAAAGCAAAATTCAAACTCAAGTCTATGCTTTAAAAACTAAATAACCATGCAACAAAAGAAAAAAAAATAAATATGGTTCTCTTTCCCTAGCATGGGCTCACTCATTCTCAAATATTCTTTCAGCTTTCTATATAGTCCTGCTCTAAAGAAACTGACCAGTTAATGTGAATTGTCACTTATGATGATTTAGTGAACAAAAAGATTTGGATACCTAGAATACATAAAGAAGGTAGGTACTCTTCCTAATCAAATGTAAATTTAACAACATTATATCTGATAGCTGTGCAGAATTGGAATTTGGGCAATATTAAGCCTTCTAAAATGGAGGGGGAAAGAAGGAGATAAATTTGGGCTCTTTTTCAATACATATTTAGTTTAGCAAATATTGTTACTAATATCTATATTTTTTCTTGATTCGAAACTATTATCACTTTGTAATTTTGTCTCATAAATATAATAATATTGGACAATATAGCTACACTCATTTTAAGTTGTTTAAAATTCAAAGTAGTAGGGAGCAGTATTCTAATCACATTTAATTTTTCTTGTATTTGTGAAGTAGAATTGAAAAATAATT
>NW_012148208.1:1822168-1824958 GCF_000956105.1 Propithecus coquereli | reverse complement strand
CTCTTGCTCAGGCTGGTCTCGAACTCCTGACTTTGAGCGATCCACCCGCCTCGGCCTCCCAGAGTGCTAGGATTACAGGCGTGAGCCACCGCGCCCAGCCACGCTGTAGGAACTTAACTCTTATTTATATCAGTTCACCTATGGGAAAACGGGTTGCCTTAGCCATCGTTTCGCTTAAAGTCACAGTTTGCAAACACCTATCAATGATATGAGGACTTACTGTACTAGATTCCTAAAACACTTTCTTTGGAATTCTTAGGGGCTGAAGACTAAACAAGAATAAAATGTATAGAACACAAGTATAAGTACTTTATCTGTGTAAGTAGTTTAATCAGCCAATTAACTAAACCTTTGGCTAGATTTCTAAGAAATATCATAAGAACACTATAATAGTGTCAGTTTTTGCAAGTGTCTGCAGTCCACCTTTCAAGAGGGATTATACTCCCTGATTCACTGATGTCAGCCTTTGTCATACTACCTGTGAAAAGTGAGCAGAGGTGACGTGTATTATTGGAAAGCAGAAATTTTAAGAGCTTCTATGTCATTTGTCAGGTTCTTCCTTCTCCCGTGCTATGAGACTAGAATATTCCACATAAGGGCTGTTCCCACAACCTGGGGTCCAGAGCGAAGACAGCCTCAGAAAGCACCAAGACCAACCCAGAGGACCATGTAGCATGAGTGAGAAACAAAATTTTGTTGATGTTAGTCACTGATATTTTAGGTCACTTCTTATCACAGAATGACATAGGCTATCCTAACTGACTAATAAAATGCAAAGTCTGGTTATGTTCTGTACTTTGAGAATTCAATTAAAATAACTTAAAGAAAGCAGCAGCATAAAACATCTCATTTTTTCAGAAAGGAACAAATATTTGAATGTTTCCTATATGTTAACGCAGTTAAATACACCAGGATAAAAGACCAAGTTTTGTCTGCACTAAACCACAAGGATCTTGTAAGGGATTTCAAATCCTAGAAGGCTTTTTTAAGTTGCTTATAAAATAGGAAAGCATAGAACCAAAGAACCATATCCAGAAATAATATTGGCCATTATTTAGAAATTGGCCCATATCTACCGACGTAGATATTGGGCCTCTCACTATCCTAGTCTGTAATCACTTTTTTCCTTTTCTCTTTTTTAACCAAGAGACCTCAAAATTATTTTCGACATAAAAAAATAACCCTCAATATGTGTTAGCAAAACTCAATAGATTTCCTAAATCCAAAGACTAATAATAAATATAGCATGTCCTGTCTAGAAGCTTGGTCTTAATATCACACAGATCATATCAGACTTTCTGTTTTTAATAAAAAGTAAATTGTGTCATCAGTATTTTTGAAACACAAAATCTTTAATATCTGGCTCAATACACGAAATATATGATTTCAAGAATAACATGAGATACTCTGTAATTTCAAGAAATATCAACACAGTATCAGGGATACCCTGCCCTCTACTGTCAGTACTTTAATTTTACATGTTTAACTAAATAGTTATTAAATCAGTTCATTTAATATCCAGGCCTTTTCCCTCTACACTTTGGTGCTTAAACATTCTATTCTATCAGCTGTTTTCTTAGAAAATTTAACGTGATGTTTCACTTACGCACTCAAGTTAATCAATCTCCTTATACTGCTCCTGAATAATTAAAGGAACTCAGAATGCTTTCATCTAATCAGTCATTTTTCAATTTATATTCTCCTGTTGTTTCATATTTATTTTTCTTGATTTTCATCCCATTAGTTAGAAAATGTAATTGTTTTATCTGGCAAATGTTTGCTGAGCGTTACACAGATGTTTTCTATTTCATTTGCTCACCATACGCTTTTCTCATCTCAGATCTTCCTTTGATATCAGTTCATCTTTAATGCAGGTCTGCTGGTAAGAAATGCTCTTCATTTTTATTTGTCTGCAAAAATCTTTAGTTTGCCCTTCTTCTTTAGATGTTTGGAGATATAAAATTCTAGATTAACAGTTATTTTCCTTCAGTACTTGAAGATAATAGTCTCCTGTCTCTAGCTTCCATGGTGGATGTTGGTAACACTCACGTCCACGCTCCAACTGGCCTTTCTGACTGGCCTAGCTTAGCAGCTCTGCCATAAATTACCCCACTAACAACCCAACTATCTATGCTAGCCAAGCTCTCGTTAATGCCAGTTTGGGGAGTTTCCACACTTTTGCTGGGAAATCTCACTTTTTTATTGGCTTTCTACTTCACCTATAAGTTCTCAATTCTATTTGGTTTCTATGTATCTATCATTTGCCTATAACCTCGAGAATTTTCCTACAATGTGATCTCATGTTGGTTTAAAATATATGCAGATTTATAGGGTATGATTTACCTCTCATAGTGTATGATTTACCTCTGTACTTATATCAATAAAAAGGAAATATGTTCATGAGCCACCATTTAATATTTTGCATCATTGTGGAATTCTGGATATGTATTGATGGTCTTGTACAATAATATTCAAAACTCTTAAAATCACATACTTCTATTTGTCAAAAAAATGGAGCACTCCCCCAATATATTATACTTATTTGCAAACTACATGCATATTCTACCACAAATCTTAACATTAAATAGCAATGAAATATATTTTTATTTTTAGACAAATGAATTTGAAAAGAATATTTGAAATCAATGTTGCATATATTCTGATGTACGTGTCCCATCAGCATCAGCAAAGGTCTTAGAAGTTTTTACCTATAAAGGGTTTCTATTGAGCAGCAATTGACCTTACAGTAGAGCTAGCTATGTCCGTTTGACACTCTAGATATTTTCAGAG
>NW_012148208.1:1820870-1822118 GCF_000956105.1 Propithecus coquereli | reverse complement strand
CAAGTGATGGGTCCACTGGCTGTGGTTTGCCATCCTCTGATCTAGAATTCAATAAAGCAAAATTCAAACTCAAGTCTATGCTTTAAAAACTAAATCACCTTGCAACAAAAGAAAAAAAAATAAATATGGTTCTCTTTCCGTAGCATGGGCTCACTCATTCTCAAATATTCTTTCAGTTTTCTATATAGTCCTGCTCTAAAGAAACTGACCAGTTAATGTGAATTGTCACTTATGATGATTTAGTGGACAAAAAGATCTTGATACCTAGAATACATAAAGAAGGTAGGTAGTCTTCCTAATCAAATGTGAATTTAACAACATTATATCAGATAGCTGGGCAGAACTGGAATTTGGGCAATATTAAGCCTTCTAAAATGGAGGGGGAAAACGGAGATAAATTTGGGCTCTTTTTCAATACATATTTAGTTTAGCAAATATTATTACTAATATCTATATTTTTCTTGATTCAAAACTATTATCACTTTGCAATTTTGTCTCATAAGTATAATAATATTGGACAATATAGCTACACCCATTTTAAGTTGTTTAAAATTCAAAGTAGTAGGGAGCAGTATTCTAATCACATTTAATTTTTCTTGTATTTGTGAAGTAGAATTGAAAAATAATTATTTTTATTTTTTAATAATAATCTTCACCAGAAATTATTTGATAGTCACATCCACGGATACAGAATAAATCAGGATAACATAAGATTACCAAAATAATTGAGAAGTTACATGATCTGTGGGCAAGAGAAAGAAGAGTCCTAAAATTTAAACTCTCAGTCTTAACATCACTAGGTACCTTGAGCTAATTTCTTCTAAATCTGAATCCTCCCCAGGAAAATGGCAATCACATCACCCCCTAGCTTACCAGGGTTACTGGGAAAGTTATATGAAAATAACCCATAAATTATCTTGTAAATTTAAAACACTATATCCATTAAAGTAATCTTCTAAGACCTACAGTTCATTCTAAGGAGGAAAAATATCTTTGTTTCCTTTTTTCTCTCTCCTTCACAGATCTATCATCCCTTTCACCAGGAACGTAGCAAAGAGGAAACCCGCGGTCTCTGCCATCCCATCCTTGTGAAAAAGCAAAGTGAATCCGTTATATAGTGCCATTTCACTTTTCAGGACATTTTAAAATTTTCCTTACCATTAGTAATCATCAAACATAAGATGCAGTCATTCCTAAATATTCAGTCTGCAGCAATTCCTCAAATAACATAATTTTATTATGATGTTG
>NW_012148208.1:1805381-1810035 GCF_000956105.1 Propithecus coquereli | reverse complement strand
TTAATTAATAAAATTGGCCAACAACTGTGCAAAGAGCAAAGACTTCAGAGTTGGAGGACCAAGTTTTGTGTTTGAATCTAGGTTTTACCACATATGTAAAAACGATGAATGACAAAATATTGTAGGAACACTTTACAAATCAGACTCTCCCAAAGCCAATGTAGCTAATCCTCAACCAATAATAGTACTATTATATGTCCATGATCAAAGAGTTATGAAAACTTTTCCATAGGAGAGTCCATTTATAATACAGATCTGTTTCTCCTTTTTTCCAACCAGTTTTCTAAATAAAGATCTTTCCACTTAATTTCCCTACTGAAAAATAATAGTCTGTCCAAAAGATTCAACTTTTTACTTGCCTGTTACTTCTTCAGAAATACCCTCTACCAATCCATAAGGATTCAGCAAATATTATCTTGAAATCTATCATAATGAAAACAAAAGTTCAGTATTAGATTATCTTTGGATGCAGAGAGATAGGAACACTCATACACTGGTGGTGGGACTGCAAACTAGTACAACCTCTGTGGAAAGTAATATAGAGATACTTCAAAGAGCTACAAGTAGAACTACCATTTGATCCAGCAATCCCATTACTGGGCATTGACCCAAAGGAAAAAATGACATTCTATAAAAAAGACATCTGTACTCGAATGTTTATAGCAACAAAATTCACAATTGCAAAGCTGTGGAAACAACCCAAGAGCCCATTAACACATCAGTGGATTAATAAAATATGGTATATGTATATCATGGAGTTCTACTCAGCCACAAAACACAACAGTGATCTAGCACCTCTTGTATTATCCTGGATGGAGCTGGAGCCCATTCTACTAAGTGAAGTATCGCAAGAATGGAAAAACAAGCACCACATGTACTCACTATCAAATTGGTATTAACTGACCAACACTTAAGTGCACATATAATAATAACATTCACTGGGTGTCAGGCAGGTGGAAGGGGGAAGGAAGGGATGGGTATATATACACCTAAGGGGTGTGGTACGCACCGTCAGGTTGATGGACACGCTTGACGCTCTGATTCGGGCTGGGCAAAAGCAATATATGTAACCTAAACATTTGTACTCCCATAATATACTGAAATAAAAAAAAAGAAATTAAATGAGTCAGGACTTGCTACATTGCAGATACTTCAGTGAAGCAGTGGTCTTGCTTTTTCTTCTATTAGCCTGAGACTTGGCAGAACATCTATGCCCTAGTGCATTTTATTATCTTCATTATTAACTATTTTCTATTTCTGTAGTTCTCAATGTTAGTTTTAGATTAATTTTAATTGTGTGACCTTCAGTGCCACTAGAATGTAACCTCCATGAGGGCAAGAAATATTGTTCCTGTTTTCAACAGTATTAACCTCAGCACCTAGAACAGTGCTGGGCACATAGTTGGTATTCAATAATTATTTGTTGACTAAATCAATGAAAAGTTTCATCTTTGACTGTACAGGACTTTTTAATCTTTTTTTAATGGGGACCCAATCTTGGATTAATAATCTCTAAATCCACTTCCAGTTTTTTAGAACTGGAACTGAGTACATGTTTGCTCATATTAGAATCATATGTGCTCAGTCTGCTTAATGACTCCTTTCTTGATTCACTGAAGCCAAGTTAATCCATTACCCCCCTTGCTCCCAAAGCATGCTATTCTTGCTTATAATATTAGCATTTGTCATAATATTGTTCCCCAAATTAGGCCACGGGTTCCTCAAGTGAGAAGTGTGCTTTTTTAATATACCATGATGTCTGGCACTTATACCGTTAGTCATTCAATAAATATTTATTGATTGAATAAGTGAGACTTGTATAAAATAATTTGGGAGGACTGGGGAAGAGAGAATGTTTCTTCATTTACTTTTAAAATATCTGTCTGAAGAGCATAAACCACTGTGGATTATTTCAATAGTGGGTTTTTGAGGAATTTTTTAGATTTTTCGCTCTTCCCCAATCTTGAAACACAAACAATGAATTTTTTTCTTCTCTCTGATATTTTTCTTTGGGGAAATGCAAAAGTGATCACATTCTCAACTGGACCAGTATGAAATGAGAAGTCTCATTTGTAAGAACAGAAGCATAGCTAAGTTTGGCCAGACATGTGAGAATCAACCCTGAAGCCTTCCTCCAGAAATAGATATCACCTGAATTCCTCATTTCAATATTTTATTTTAATATATTTTAAAAGACAAACAAACTAGGAAATACCTATCATTAAACATCATTTTAACTGCAGGCTCTAAATCACATTATTTAAAGAAAATAATGACAAAGACATAACTTTGTACAAGAAGACAAATTTTCAAGAATCTCTGTTGGACTTAACGTGTCTAATCTTAAGGAAATGGGAAGAAAACGTATATATTTAGTTTAATTGTACATCTACAATATAAATTCATACTTCATTACTCACCGTAGTATAAGACATTGTCATTCTGCTAAAAGAACGATATTCAAACTTATTTAATTTGAGTTTATCATCATTCTTTTTCTAAAAATTATTTTCTATACACACAGAATAAACTAAACCTATTCTCAGTATGCATTTTCTCCTCTTTGAAAATGAACTGTCCCACTCTCATTGAAGCAAGAATCAGAGTTCTCTTTAGTTCATGTTTCTTCTTTAACTTTCCATGACTAAAAGTATTGATTCGCCCTAATAGTATGCTCCAGATACATTCAAAAGGTAGAAAAATCAATTGTAACACTAATAATAGCTACGTCTAAACATACTCTTAAGTTAAATGAAAATCTCCTTAGAATTTATTTTGTTTGTAATTAGCACTCAAAGTCAAAAGAAAGTTGAGGTGTATGGCTTTTTCAGACAGAAACTTCTTTTCACATTCAAAACGGTCACCATTACTTTTGAGATAGAATTTTGTATTTTTAATCATAACTGGGTAAGGAGGAAATTAGACATCTTTAAAAATATCTTCTCTAAGACAAGTGACGCTATGCTTTCATCGGAGAATTGAATTACTTAAACCAATATTTTCCAAATTTTCCAAAATGATGAATTGCTATCATATAATAGCTTTCATCTGAATACTTCAATGCGTTTTGCTAGTGAAAGCAGAGGATTCAGAACCTCCTTGAGAGGGCTTCTCTTGAGCCATCCCATGGTGTATTAGATACTCACGCATCCTATAATCTTTTATTAAGCAATTTCTATCACCGTGTATCAGGCACTGTGCTAAGCACAGAGGTTTTAAAGATGAAAATCTTGGTTTCCTTTTACAAGGAATTAATAGACAGATAAGCAAAAATAAGTAAAATAAATTAAAATAAAATAAAATAAGATAAATGTGTTATGCAGTATGATCCAGGTTTTGTAGGTCCTAAAATTTATTCAGTTTGAGGGAACTTCTTTAAGAAAGAGAATATAAACTTACAAATATAGAGTTAGGCATATATGTGAATATTTAGAATGATAAAATAAATCATAAAAATTGCAAAATTTAAAAAGCTGAATATATCACAAGCATCACAAACTCAGCTAATTCAGTCTTTTCTCTAGCATCATTTATTGACATTTTAAAATTATTGATAGTTTTGGAAACTTTCATCTTCACAACTTGTTATTGGTAGTTATGAAAATGTTTATGATTCAATTTGGAAAAGTTTTACCAAGTTTCTTTTATATAAATAAGATTTCAGATATTTTAAATACTTCTCCTGTATTGACTTTCTCACACACTCAAAGTTGACAACACGTATTAACCAGTTTGCCACAGATATCTTCATTGCTTTGATGTCATTAGGAGTCTCATGTCATCCTCATTAAAATCAATAATCACATCTAATCAGCAATAAATTCAAGTCTTTTTCCAGCGGGTTCAGATGACTCATTCCTTTTCACTAATTTGATTATCTAACAATTCTCTAGCTATTCAGTTCTATTGCCCTGAAAAAAATATCTCTCTCTCCTTATGAATTACTATTTTAGGTATGATTTGAACACATTTTTGTTACAATTTTCTTCTCATTGTCAAAAAAATTAATTAATTTGACTCCTTATTTTTTTTTTGCTTTTGTTTCAGATTCCATTAATCTTTATAAGAATTTTCCCCACTTTTTAAAGTAAATGTCCAAATTAAGAGTCTATAATTTCTTACTTGTTGTATCAAAACATTCCAAAAAGATATTTCCATATTGTAGCTAAAATGACTTCCCTTTGGTCTTATCCCAAAAAAGGGTCTGGTGACTGCCATGAGTAGAATGAGACTCAAATCATAACAAATTACAATTAAAATACCTTTTGCTTCATAATTAATATGCATTTGTTCTATGGAAAAGTGGAAAGGAAAACTAATGGTGCCTGTGTAAGATCCAGGAAGGCATCATAAGGTAGATGAATATTGGAGATGATTCTTGAACAGTAAGTCAGTGCTCACAAGGTAGCGAAGACCAGGGGCAAGAACTTAGGTGAAAGTTCAAAACCCCACAACAACTGAAATCCAAGGTTCTGACTCTGACATCACCATCTTTCTCTTCCAATTAGTTATCCAGTATCCCTACTTCCCAATTTTCACCTACTCATCTACAGTAGCAATTGTGGTTGCTGTAACTGAAGGGCAATTGAAATAATCCACGTGGAATATGAAATTCTAGATGAAAATCAAATAAAGGCAATTTAAGATTTTTTTT
>NW_012148208.1:1793638-1794735 GCF_000956105.1 Propithecus coquereli | reverse complement strand
ACAGGATGAAAGTGCTGAATGGGGACAAAGTTTTAGCTTGGGGTAATGGAAATATTTTGGGACTACCTAGAGGCGATGGTTGTACAACATTATGAACATAAAATGCCATTGAATTGTTACTTTAAAATGGCTTATTTTATTATGTGAATTTCACCTCGGTAAGTTATTATTTTTAATTTCACATACACATAAAGTGTTCCATTTCAAAATATTAAAACCCAAATACTTCAAATGGTATCTGAGAAACCAACAAAAAGTTTCATAGACTTAAAACATATAGTGCTAAATCAAAGAGCAAGTTTTCTTAATGGTCTCTAAAATGTCTGTGTGTATTTGTAAAAATAAAAATCAATATTTCTTTTAAGCTCTGAAATTGCAGAAGCTATATAATAAAGTCAATACCATAAAAAGAGGTATTTCTACAGGTAGCTAATATTTTACAGGCAGATTTCAAACCATCACAAAACACATATTGACAGAGATTGACTGTGGCCGCTGTAACTTAATCTCAGCATTCTGGTGATCTCAAATCTCTGGAGTCTCACTTCATGGTTTATGATACAGTTACATCACAATCCCTCAATAGAATTACAGCTTTGTCACTAATCTCTCCCTATCAGTTATCCTGTAAGGAAGGAAGCTGGAAGGCACCGCTAGAAAGAGGCAATGGCATGAATGATTGCATTCAGTCTCTTTCCACAACAATATCTGTAAGTCTGGGAGTGATAAATGGCACCCAAGTTATAAATGAGCAACAAGGTCAGTAGCACCAAGCAGCCAAGAGTTCAAAGAAAAGTCACAATTCTGACGGGTTCAAGAAAAGGCCACATACTGCTGGCCTGTATCACTAAAGATAAATCCTCAGAGATGCCTTACTGCAATTAGAAAACAGAATTAGAAAAGCGTGTTATTAAAGAGCTAAGATTTTTGTCCCAGAATTAAAGAAAGAACATTAATTAGCATAAAAGTCATTCTTTTTCCAGAAAACATGTTGGATTTAATAATATCCTCTGAACAATTAAGAATCCTAGTGGAAAATATCTTCAAAATGTCAAATAATTCTTTGACAGCGAAGGATGTGTAACAGAATAACACTG
>NW_012148208.1:1789614-1793588 GCF_000956105.1 Propithecus coquereli | reverse complement strand
AAAAAAAAAACAAAAAAACAAAAAGGAAAAGAAAAATGGAACTGTAAGTCATTTTTGCAAAACATATCTGCTTGCTGCAGAAAAATATGAGGAAAAAAATAAGACATTGATTCAAATTTCCCTAGATAGCTTTTAAAGTCAGCTGAAAAAAAAAATCATTTGAAAGAATATGTTCCAATTTTTAAGAAAGCAAATAAAACAGTCATTTAGATAAGTGTTTATCATAACTAGCTATCCTTTTTAAGTCAAATTTGTAACAAAGTTGTGTTATATAACTGATACGTTTAATGTATTTTTCCTATTTTATGGATTTGAGCAAAATTTTACTAGTTTAAATTATTGTCGACTTTTTTAGTTGTTGTATGTTTTTCGCTGCCCTTGGTCAGAAATACAACACCTATCACCAATTACAAGTGTTCCTATGGGAAAAATCAATCTTTTGATAATAAAATAAGTCGTGACAATTTCCATGAACATCCTCTGATGAAAAGCAAGGATAGCCTGTTATGTGTCCCCGCCACATAGAAAGGACCAGAGGGGACCATAGCCTAGTGTTTGCGTAGGATAAATCAGCCAGATTTTATGAGTCCTTGCATAGATCCACTGGCTATGTCAGAGTAAGCCACAAGTCCCTAAGGGGATCTCATAGACCTCCAGGTGCTGTGGAGCATCAGTGCTGCTTATCCATAGACAGGAGGGTCAATATCCAGGATCACCTACATGAAGTGTTAGACATACTCTACGGTCACTAAGCTGTGAGCTCTAGGAGAGCTAGTTATTGGTGACACTAACTCCACGCTCACTTCTGATGCCTCTCTCTTTGGGGATGGGCGAAGGATAAATGTGAGAGGCTCACAAATGGAATCCAATGCTTAATCTGGATGATGGTGAGATATCGGAGAATCAATTTTATTAGGAATAAAATATTCAAATCTGAAGAACAAACTATGCTGTAAACAATAAAGTTATTTTTCCAGTAGGCTCAGTGGTTTAAAGGGGTTTGTGACATCTGGATGTTTATTTTCTGACCCACGATTGTCATAAAGCCACATAACATGAATAAATTCAACAAAAAAATTATGACAAAAAATTAGACTTTACTAGGTGTTTCCTTTCCTCCTGATGATAATTCCATTCCTGCCTGTCACGTCAAGCACTTAGTAGGAAACCGTCTCTCAGCTTCTCATCAGGAGTTAAAAAATTCTGACAGTGGAAATTGATTGCTAAGTGAAATCACAAATTTTGCAAAAGATGTGGGATTTTGTGAAATTGATGAAAGTAATTTTGGACGACTGCTGGTATTGCATGCACAGAAACTGACAATGAAAATTTAGCTGGCTTACTGTAGTTGACAATTGACGAAAAGACAATTGCCTCAAAAGCAAATGCCTAAATATCACAAGATTGAGAGGACTTTGAGAAAAATTATGAAGCTTCCCTCTTTTTCAAAGATGACTCTCTTGATAATCATAAAAGTCAGATATGAAGTTAAAGCCCACTTGGGTGTTCAAACGGTCTCAGGTCTGTTATTTTTTAGTTAACTGTAAATGTTGAAAGAATTAAATCTGCTGAGAGTTTATTCCCTATCCTTTTGTGATCCAGTTAACCTATAGCAACCTGACTTAGAAAATAA
This sequence comes from Propithecus coquereli, assembly GCF_000956105.1. Classification (NCBI taxonomy): domain Eukaryota; kingdom Metazoa; phylum Chordata; class Mammalia; order Primates; family Indriidae; genus Propithecus; species Propithecus coquereli. The sequence goes on along the minus strand of NW_012148208.1, from coordinate 1,791,955 downwards.
CTCTCCCCTAAGCAGACTGCCTGCTTTTAGTTTCCTCATCCAAAAACAGAGAGGAATTAACTCTTTCTTATGAAAATGAAACAGAAATTCACTCTATAGCCTAAGGGGTTCACTCTTTAGTGATTTGCAATATAGAACAAGATAGAAGGAAGATAGCAGAATGTCAAGGTGAAAGAAAGATAAGAGAAAGAGAAACAGTTTAAAAACCATATTTATTATGATATTTATTTGAAATTTTACAAAGCAAAAAAAGTATTTTGTAGTATCATAGAAGAAAATAATATAAACCACAAAAAATAAAGCTGTGAAATTTTTTTTGTAGGTGGTTACATGCTTATAATGCAGTGATTTTAAGAGGGTTTATCATAATCAGAGGGAAGGGAAATTTGGGAATTTTTTTGAGATGTGTTTAGAAAAAAAAAGGGAGAAACACTGGTCTTCATAAACAGGCAAAAAAATACCTGAAAGGTGAGAAGGAAAACATAATAAAATCCATTTGGTCATTTGACATTTGACCAAATCTATTCAGTATAATCTTTTCCTCTAATAAAATAACAACTGAGCTATTTTAAAAGGTGGTGGATCCATTTTAACATTCTCCCACCCACCTGAATACAGGTCCAAGCTCCAAAACTGAGTCCTTTATCTGGTGAGGAAGGATGGCCAGGCAAAGGTGAACACACACGGACCCTCCTTACAAGTTCAATCTCTGTCTAAGAAACCCTGGTGTTTAAGCCAAGTTGTGTATTTACATTGGTCTTAACTATATTTAGAAAAGCAGAGCAGAGTTCCTCCTTTCATTCTATAACTCACTCTGGTTGTGGGATGTTTATATAAAGGTCAGCTGTCATAGTGGTTCATTTATTCAGGAATGTAGTTTAACATTTTTATTGAGATCTTGGGATTCTTGATATACGGATATAATTTTTTTTTTTTTGCTAAAGCCTTTAGACAGCCTAGGAAATAGTACAGGATTTAAGCCACAGAATTTCAAAGCTGGAAGAGACCTTAGAGATCATCCTATTTCTTCATTTTTATAAATATGAAAACTAAGGCCCAGAGTGGGAGCTCACGCTTACACAGCAAAGCTGTAGAGTACCTGAATTCAGGCACCTGAATTCAAATCATTTCTCCACCATTTTTATTTATTTATTCATTTTTATTTCAGCATATTACGGGGTACTAACGTTTAGGTTGCATATACTGCCTTTGCCGCACCTGAGTCAGAGCTTCGGGTGTGTCCATCTCCCAGTACTCCACCATTTTTAACTGTGAGATATTGGGCAGATCACTTAACCCCAAAGGAATATATTTTGACACAGCTAAAATTAACTAATTTATTCGTGCACTTCACTTTATCCGTCTATAAAATTGGGACAATAATACCTAGCTTTCAGAGTTATTGGTAGAAATACAGACAATATATAAAAATGTTTTTAAACTGTTAACCACTATTTTAACTTACTAGAAGAAATTTCAGAAATCATGAATCTCAGCTCTTTTGCTCTTTTTGAAAAGAATTTTTTTAATTTTTATTTTTTTAGAGACAGGGTCTTGCTCTGTCAAGCCCAGGCTGGAGTGCAGTGGCACGATCATAGTTCACTGCAGCCTCAAACTCCTGAGCTGAAGCAAGGCTTCTGCCTCAGCTTCCCAAGTAGCTGGGACTACAGGCTTGTGCCACCACGCCTGGCTACCTTTTGCTCTGTCTATCAAAGGGTGTTATATGAATGTGAGCTTTAAATGTCTGATTCATATTTTTAAAATTCCTTTAGTAAAAATTTCCTGTCTCATGATGCTATTATCCATCAATGTCATAATTAGGCCTAGAATATTTTTTGACATTGACATTTGGGTCTTAGTAGACTCAGGATGCTCCTGGAAAAGGGAGGTAAATAATTGAGGAAATGCTGCGCACTTTGGCTCTAGACTTAAGAGAAGCAGTTTATTAACATATGAAAAGTTTCTAAAAAAAAAAAAATCCTGCAGTAAGGAAATCTGTTTATGACAACTTATCCAGAGTTTCTTTGGCACACTTCATAAGAAATATCTATCTAATATTAATACCTCGAAAGAATTATGTTACCTGGACAACTTCTGCTCCCAAAATGGTTTGTGAATTTGTGGCTAAAGACCCAAGTTCACTAAAATGATACAGATAATTCAAACATAATGGTTTTAATACTTTTTAAGTGATAAGTAAATAAAAATAAGTCGATTAATTTATTTTTACTTTGAAAATTTCACATACAGGATGAAAGTGCTGAATGGGGACAAAGTTTTAGCTTGGGGTAATGGAAATATTTTGGGACTACCTAGAGGCGATGGTTGTACAACATTATGA
>NW_012148208.1:1783423-1785764 GCF_000956105.1 Propithecus coquereli | reverse complement strand
TATTACATGCTCCAATCATTGGATGGCTTCAAAGATCAGGAAATTTTCTCAGACAAATTATCTGATAAGAAAAGGGACGAAGAATTAAGGCAGTATCTGATTATAATCTTTACAAAACTAAGAGATATAGGATAATAAAGAGGGAGGTTTACTTTCTCAGGCTCACATTAATGAATAGTTGAAATCAGCATTCTATTCAACAAACTATTATTTTATATGCATGTGTATATGCAAAAAAAACTTTGCTAAAGATTTTCTTCAGAGTAGTGTATTTTAGTGTATTTCTGTGTTTTTATCATTTTATTTTCTGTTGTTTACCCACATTTTCTATTATATTCTTAATGTATTTTGTTTTGAAATATTAGGTTATAGTTTTATTTCTTTGAGAGGATGTCTCTCTTGAGTATTTTTTCTTATCCGTAAGAATGTTCTGGTGCTTTTTCCTATATTAAATTGATATGAGAGTCAACTCATCTTTTTTCATTGTTCAATTTTAAGTAAAACAAGTTTTCATATCCTTTTAGGAAAAAGGGATGAGCCCTGCCATCATTTCCAACTTTGTGGCTCTAGAGCTCCCTCTGTTGTTGTTTTCTCCACAAAGTTATCGAGAGAATATTAATCGAGTCCTGTTCTGAGACCGGCTTCTACTGCTTCCCTAGCTCAAGGGAGGTAAACTGTCGCCTATGGACCAAACATCAGCCTGGGGTCTGTTTTTGTACTGCCTTCAAGCTATTAATAAAAATACTTTTTATGTTTATTAAAGGGTTGAGAGAAAACAAAAAGGGAAGAAAGGAAGGAGGGGCAGGAGGGAAGAAGATGTCAGAGACCACTGTGGTCCCCAACGAAACTTGAAAATTCACTTCATGTCTCTTTAGAGAAAAAGTTTGCCATCCCCTGGTCCAGGGCCAACATTTTCCTTTGAGCTGGCGGTCATGGTCTGGTTCAGTTTGGATTCTACTCCTAGAATTTTCTCCTAGTTCAAGGCTTTGACCTGGAAGAGCACTTCCACTTTGGATCACGAGAGTTCTTAGGATCCAGACCTTGCCGCGGTCTCCATGCACCAACCAGCAAATCAGATCCTGAGAAATCCCTTCCAGCTTTGAGTGCTGTTTTCAGATGGCCACACTTTCCTGTTGGTTTTCTTTCTTTGTATTTGTGGAAACACTCAGGGAGAATCAAAATTTAGGCTACTGCCTCCATCTTCTTAAAATCTTGAGTTAATTTCTTTCTTTTAAACTGAATGATGAGGAGGACCTGGAAAGATGAGGAACATTTCTACAATGTTTATAAACTATTAATAGAATGTGATTTTTTAAGAAGGAAGCATGTGTTCAGTAGATGCTTATTAGCTTAATTTATTGCTTCTGTCTTCCTTGTCCCCAATCAAATACTCAATTATTTTTGCATATGTAAATAAAACTGATCAAACGAATTATTAAATTTCAATTTACATACCAATCTACATAGAAACTAAATTCCCCTCAGAGACAGTAGAGTAATTCTACTGGGTTAATTCTATATCTCCTTTAATTAATATTACCCACCCACCGAGGGCTTAAACTATTTTTTTTTTGGTCTCTTTGTTTCAGAATTACTTCTGAAGTAGAAAGCATAATAGGAAACTTCATAATTAAATTTATTCTATGAGGATGATTGAGCAGCTTATATTGAACTAATCCATCCATAGATAACTATTCAAAATTTCAGACCAAATATAAAAAGTTAGCCTGAGGGGACCCCAGAGAGAGATCAGGGACAGGAAGAAACTAGAAAGTATTTGACTCTTTCTTAAAAGAAGCTGCATCAGGTAAAAATCTGTGTTTACGATTTCACCGAGGACATCCACCAGGACACGCCTGTAGGGGGCTGGGGGAGTGAACATTGCTAAAACTCTAGCAAAGGCACAGGCTTATTGGCTTGAAAAGTCAGAGAATGAAGTTTGGGATGGCAGATGGCTGAAAGTTGAGAGGGGAAATACTGAAGAAAAAAGACTACAGAAGGAGTCCCCAATTCTGCATCTAAACTCCACCAAAATTCTTGGCTGATGCTTGGCAATGTCCAGGATGGGAATTGTGGAAATTTCAAAGTTTTGTGTAAAAAGCAACAGCTGCGAAGGCTAAAGGAACTAAGCGATTTTAGTAGCTGCGTATTGCAGAGACAGAGGTTGGAGTTTAAATCCAGTCAAGTTTTAACCATCTGCTAAACAAAAACCAACACACTTCAGAAGATTTCAGGAGAAAAGGCAGACAACAGACCAATGTCTCACCCCAATAGCCCAGATGTTAAATATAGGACATAAGAATTTTAAAATGTCTATTATAAATATGTACAAGGATTTAAG
>NW_012148208.1:1780816-1783288 GCF_000956105.1 Propithecus coquereli | reverse complement strand
TAACATATAAAAACCATTCACAGAATGTTATAATGAAACGTCACCTGAAGAAATTCCCACGTTTGCCATTTATGTAATGAAGATGCAAATACGTTAAGAGTCTTTCTAAGGTCATGTCACTGGTAATTGGCAGATTAGGATTAATATCATTAAATCCCTGAAGGCTACTCCTATCTTCTTTCCACTAAATAAAAGTTTCCCACAAATAGATAACTACTGTCAGTCTTGTAGCATCTAGGTCTCTCATTGGATGGGCTATAGTCTTCAAGCTTGCATACACTATAGACTTGTCATTGATTTCAACAGTTTTTTGATTTCGCATTTGTTCGTGAGGCTCAAGACTAATTGCACCATATTGACAAATTTGCTACCCAATTGTGATGGAAAACTGGGGAAGAATGCAAGAAGGGACAGCCGTTGCAATCTTCACCACTCCTCAGAGAAAGAAGACTTATATCAAAGAACTCTTTAAGATATTGAATAAGCATCTCTCCACTTTCACTCTGCTGTCTCACAAGGAGAGTCACCATCCTCCTGTGAAATTCATGAGGTTTTCTTCCTCAAGTTTGAGCAGCCATATTAGATGATAAAAAATATTACACCATGTCTCTATGAGTGATTAACATTAATTATTTTCATGATATTTTCCCCTTAAACAACACAGAAAATGAAATGTTAAAAAAACGTTCATAGCACACAGTAGTGGAATTTTAAGGTGCATGTTGTACACTTATGTTTTTAAGTTACAAAATTTTAATAATGGGACACCAGCAATCAAAACTATGTTGAACAATGTCATAAAACCATCAGTGCTAATCAAAGGACACAAGAGCTCTTCTTATCCAAATTGGTGGACAATTCAAGAATTACTTGTCTTCAAAGACTTTTTATATGTAGTTATTTTGAACATGTCTATTATTCTGGAAATAATTCAAACTAAATACTGACATTTTACTGTGAAGCTTGAAGATTGATTTTTTCCATTGCATCCCATAACTGCCCTTTCACCACTTCCAAGTCACTTTGAGAGCACCTCTCAGACTGGCATTGTGATCAGGTCCAGAGAATTTCTGCAAACTTGTTGATTCACACCTCCCTAGAATATACGTAACAATGATTTTGCTTCAAATGTGTTCCTCTTCTTGCTATGCTAAACTTGAAAACCATAACCTATTTCAATCAAGTACATAATTAAGAAGTCTAGAATATGAAAGTGAGGTTTTTAAATGGATGATAAATAATGTAAGTGACCAATAGAAAGCCACAGACATTCAAATATATGTGAGAATTTTGAAAAATTGTGCTTTGACGGGTGAGTGAATCAAGAGAAAACGCAATCGCTGAAGTGTTCTGAGTACTCTAGATACTAGAAAAATTATAATTAAAGGTAAATCCTCCTACAACCACTCCAAAGAGTGTCTAAATTCATTCCTTGTGTTGGAATGTTCTAATTATTATAGCTAGAAACACCAGGTTGCAGGATACTTAATCACATTCTTCATCAGAATGGGAATAAAATAAAGCAGACCTCAAACACCCTAGCACTTTTTCGACATCTTTCCTTCAGTTTGGGCAGGTTTCTTCATGAATACACCCAATATAGAATTAATCATCATTTCTTTACCCTGTGAAATAAATTGCTCATGCTAATCTCTCTTGCAAGCAATGCTGTGTGCATTGCTTTGCCTCTCTCTTTTGCTTTGAGCTCCCAGGCAGTTGTTTACACCTCTCTCCTCACTCAAGTATCACAGTAAAGTGCTTCCTTTAGTCCTAACTAAGCCAGAAACCCTGAGTTCCATATCTGTTGTTGTGAGGAGAGGTCACTAATAAAGATCTATTAGAGATCTGGACAAAAGCATTTTTAACTTAATCAAGATGAATATTGTAATGAGAACATTAAAGCACAAATATTGCTGGCAATCTGCTGGAGCTGAAAGACTTTTTTAAAACCTGTGGTGGATTTTATTATAGTTGTAATGGTTTTTACCATAATGAAATTTAATGCATTACCAGGAAAAAGCCATGCCCTGTGATAGGGCTCTGCTTATATTTCGAAACACGTTAGCGTGAAGCTACAGTCAGATCTAATAATAGAAATGAACTTACCTAAAGATGCATTGATTTTTATATTAGGTCATGTTGAGAATTTACAAAGAACATCTAGTCCATGAAACAAAAATTCTCCTGAGAATAGCATTGATTGCAAGAAGGGTAATATTAGAAAAATGGAAATCCTTTCCTCCCGGAACGGTGTACATTCATATAATGGATTAAGTGCACTACGTAGTTTAGAAAAGGTCATCTTTCAGATAAATGATAAATTTGATGAATTTCAACAGATTTAATCATCCCTTGAGATTTGATCAAAACGACAATAAAGTAAGAAATGAATAAAAGAAAACATCCATCTTGCCCATATAATTTGCTTATTAAAAACAAGGTTAATTTATTCTTCTGAAATTATAAATATTA
>NW_012148208.1:1766548-1768756 GCF_000956105.1 Propithecus coquereli | reverse complement strand
ATTTGCCCCAAACTCCAAACCTGTAAAAATGTTATCCCTTACTTGACAATGTGAAAGGTATTGGACAAAATATTTAATATGGAAATTGTTTTGTAGCATGCCAAGGCCATCCCAAATATATTCCTGTCCATGAGGCCTGCATCATATAATAGAGGACAACCTTCAGCTTCATCTGCTTTATATCTTAACTGACTGCCCCACACTCATCCTGTCCTATTTCTGCCTTACCTATCATTAGAGATGATTTAATAGATTCTATTTCTTCAGAAGCTATTTCATCTAATGAAAAAATAATTTTCTAGGTAGCTATATAAAAATACAGACGGTTATGTAACTTGCCGATACTCCATCAGTGAATGGATAAAGGGAAGGATTTCTGATATTTCTGAAACTTAACTCACATTATGGCCTGCCCATATCACAATTAAAGCAATCTTTGGGCTAGTAAACCAGCTGGAGAAGAACCAGACTTGAAATACAATAAACCCAGGAGAGGAGGCCCGGGACAGGAAACTGGAGGCAGTATGATGGCTAATGCCATGCTCAATCATTTGCTAGATGGAGTTTTGGCTAGGTCAGCAAGCTGGAGGAAAAATGTGAAGCAAGCAGATACTCGCTCATTACAGAGGTGCAAGTTGACTAAAAACAGAGTAATACTACTCAATAATTATCCCATCTTCCCCCGTCTTCTCCCCAACCACACACGCACACGCATCTAATAGCAAATGGATATCTGGCATGAAAGTCTTTGGCCACAAGACAAACAAGCAGAGTCTAGGAAATGTAGCCCAGGAAAGTGCTCTAAAAACAGACACTTTGAAAATCTTCACTTTGCTTTCCTAGGTTTATAGATGATGGCTTCCCCAAAGCACCAATTAATATTCTCCTCTAAGATCCAAGAATTCTTCTAGGTTACCAAGAAATACTGTCTTTTTTCAGACCAAATCAAAATGTTTTAAAGTACTTACAACTAAGAAGGGGGAGAAAGTTCTTTTTATTCTATTTTTGTAAATGTCTGTTTGCATCTATATTATGTCTCTCTTCTCCAAAATTCTCTGTAACACATGCTGAAAGCAAACCAACAGGCATAAAATAATCTTTTAAAGTCAATGCAACAAAAGCTGGTTGAGGGATGTTGCCCTCTTCCACCTCTGAAACACAGTAAGGCATCAACCCTTGTTATAAATTAAGTCAACTATGCCACTGCATTTACAAGAGGAGAAATAGGACATTTCCTAAAGGCAGAAGGATTTAAACTAGACGTTTGTATTTGTACAGCATCACTGTTAGGCTTATTTTGTAAAAATGACTTACTCCAAGTAAGAGCCAGAAATTGGTGTCGCCAAGAGTCACACACAATGGGCTCCCTGTCCCTAAATTGCCCTTGTTACGCCGTGCTTTCTTTGTCTCTTCATTCCGTAATTAGCCCTATAATTTAGTTTTGACTTGTCCTCTGCCTAGCACCCCATGCTCACCCCTGTGGCCTTCCATTCCCTGGAGACCAAAGCCCTGTCCTGAATCCTACTCAGCAAGGGAGACCTACACCTACTGTTCACTTGGCTCTCAGTATTCCCAGCTTTCTGGTTTACCCACTACTGACCCGACCAGAAAATTACTTTTTTTCTCATTGCAAATTAGACTGTAACACTCCTCAAAAATTGAACCCCCCAATTCACTACCCCTTTACCATCAGCAACTGCAACTGAGTCGCTTCTCCTATGTCAGTTCTTCCCCAGAGAACAAGTATTAGGCTACCATCTACCTCCCCTCTGCTCTATCCTGCTCTAGAAAGACCATCAGTATTTGAGCATGAGTCATCCCAAGACATGACACTGTGGTAGATAAAATCATCCTCTGGTTATTCAAACACTAATCTATATATTGTTTGAAGACATAGTTAAGGTTACTGTAAGGATATAGGAAAAACTAAAGTGCTTCTCCTATTCTTACTCAGTCAACACCAATGGCAACAATGTGGGGGGTTCCCCCACGTAAGAAGCAATTATACAGGCGAATCTCCAAGCAGACACCAGCTGGGTGTCCTCTAATTCATTTCTGACACTATCCACCTAGAGATAGCATCACATCCCACAGGTTGAGGGCTCGGTCCCACAAGATTTCCCCTCTTCCCATGTCAATCGCAAACCCATTTGTTTTACCTGTGCTTCAAATCAACCAGTTATAAATCAGAGTTCCCATTGGCCGGGC
>NW_012148208.1:1763253-1766498 GCF_000956105.1 Propithecus coquereli | reverse complement strand
TAAATCACTTTTATTGTAAACCCTTACTTAACAAAAGAGTTCCATAGAAATCATAGAGCTATAGAGTAGGATGGCACCCCAAAATATCAGCCCTGTTACTTTTCTCAATCTGACCTCAACAATCCTCTCCTAAAGCATTTTAAGCATCTAAATTATTTTTAAATATAGACTACAAAGGGTGGCCTGTAATTTATTTTTGATATCATATGTCAAAGTTCAATTAAATATTTGGATTTTTATTCTTATTTAATCTAAATTATAGTTACAGAAAAATTCTTACCATTTCCTCCTAATGGAAACCTTTTTTATAAAGGTCTCATGCTCTCCTTAAAATTTTAGATAGTAATAACAAAGCTTATCAGTTTTTTCCCACTTTTTAAATCATTTCTATTGCACAAAGATAGGTGGACGCAGAAGCAAGAGTCAAATATCCTAATTCTAAATCCTGTGTTCTGGCTTCCACTTTACAGCAAATTCGCTTTTCTAAGCCCAGTCCCAACTGTATGGGATCACTCTGTACAAAGTTCGCTCAGGAGTGATTAAGGCCTTAATTATGTTATTAAAAATTTTCTTGAGAGAATCATATAGTTTACCCTTTCAATCTTGGACAAATTTTAGTGAATAAAAATAATTGCCATTAAATCATTGGTAAAGGATCACCTCTTGCAAACAGTTTTCTGTATTCAACCTGTGCTTTCCTTCAACCTTGCATTACTTGTTAATAGTTTCATTAATACATAAGGAATCAGTCATCTAAGTTTCTTTATTGTAAGAGGGGCTTTTGGACTAAGTGATTTGGTAGTTTTATCCCAACAATAGAATTGGTTGATCACATTATGTTTTTCTCCATAAAATCAGAATCACTTAGAAAAAGTTTATTAATTAAAAAAACTTAAGTATATTATAAAATATTGTTCTATTCCAGAAGTAACATCTTATAAGACTTAGTTTTGGGGATAAAAAGTACATGGAAACATTTCAGCAATGTATTAAATAACATTGAATTAATAATCAAACTTATCATTGTTTAGATAATTATAGTTATGTAAGTGATATAATAAGTGATCATGATAGTTTTTATAATGTTGATTATTAGTGATAATTATATTATTGTTGTTGCTGTTGAAAGGAATTGATGCCAATACATTAATCAGGGAATAAATAGGAATATATATTATATCAAAGAATGGCATTTACATGTTTGTAGAACAGATTATGGTTGGAATCTGTTAAAAGATGGGAAGTCTGAGGAAGAGGGTTATCAGTATTTTTCATCAAATAACAGTCCTCCAGAAATAGAATGAGCTGCTCAGAGCCCAGCCCCTGGAGAATCATAAATCAAAGAAGGAATCATAAAACGTACTGGAGAGTAACTTTTCCTCTAGGCTGTTCTAAGACACCTAAATGGTCAATATGTCTTCCAAAACAGCACATAAGTATATGACAGAAGCACAGCATCTCCACATACAAGAGAGACGTGCGAATGTCCCCTGAACTGTAAAGACGTGGTGCTTAAAGGCTAGAATGTCTCGAGGGCACGTTATTGGCACCATACCTGAGGTTGACACACTCTTTTATCCAGATTAAAGAGTTGTAGAGTCTAGATTGTTGTACTAACTAAAAACTAAATGAGAAACCATGTGGATAGCGCTGTTGAGGTGTGGCGATCTGGAATTGGGGGATAAATAATTTTCCATAAATTATAATTTTATGTCCTGAAGTGATTTTCTTAAACTTATCCCTCTGAGGTTGCACACTATAAAAAAGCAAAACAATAATATGGGGCTTTCCTTGTTTTAATTAGGCAAAATCCCTCATATACCATTGAAGATGCTAGCTTTTCAAGATGCTTATATTTAGTAAAATTGGCTGCTATCTGTAGTTTGACTCTGTTTCCATTTGAGGAAAGACTAACAGCAATAAAGAGCTTTAAAGATTAAAATACACAATGAAAAATTACATTCAATTACCATTTCAAATGTGAAAATGAAGATGGAACCCCCTAAAAATATTTATTTTCAAAATGTTATCTAACAAGCCAATGTAAATTATTCATTTTTTATTTAAACTATCAAGTGAGGAAATTGATCTCATAGAAACTAATTTTGGGCACATTAAGAAGATGATCCAGTAGTTCACAATTTTCTAGACAGAGTTAAGACTTCACGCACCCATGCAGAACTCAGAAATCTGGTACTATGAAGTACCAGAATCGCAATAATCCCAGGAGAAAAGAGAGAAATGCAGGCATTGTACATACTTTTAAAAAAGAAACTGACTTCTCACATTTTTTACAGAGAAGATCCTAAAACTTTATAGGATGATGATTTACACCTTCTTTAATTTGAAGCTAGTGAGGTTGATTAGCTGATTGAAGCAATTACTCCTGCTAAAATAATAATATGCTTGAATGCTGATAAACGTCAAAGGACACTGACCAAAAAAGGGAAGATCATAATTTTATGATTCTAAAAAGGTAGACTAAGTAAAGGTTGTTTCGGCCTTTGCTTCAGTTAACTATCTATATTGCTCACAGATCACAAAATCAAGCGTTCTGTCCTTTATTAATGAAAAAGAGGAAGTCCAGCTACATTCAAATGAGGAATTTATTGAAGAAGGAAGTTCAGAATCTGCATATATGACAAAGTAGATTCAGCTAAACACCACGTATTTCTATATCTAAAACAAAGTACAATAATTGATTATAAACATTAGCATGAAAAATAATTAAAAGTTTCATTGTTTTCATGAATGTATATATAGAGAGAAACTTAAAACATTTGAGAAAAAAAGATCATCCACTAAAATAAATCAAAATGATGCTAATATTTACAGGATCAGCTGGGGAATAATAGAATATTTTAGAGCTGGAACGTGGCCTTATTTTTCAAATCCTCTCTTGAAATTTTTTTTATTTCAAAGAATTTAGGGGTGCAAGTGTTTTTTGTTATGTGGGTAAATTGTATCATGCTGAAGTCAGGGCTCTCAGTGTACCCACCAGCAGAATAGTGTACATTGTACTTGATAGCTAGATGTTTATCCCTCACCACCCTTCCCTTCCCCTCTTCTTAGTTCCCAATGTAATTATTTATTACCCTTCATGTCTCCAATGAGCATCAAGAAGTCATTTTGAATAAATAAAAATCTCAAAGTGAAAAAAATATATAAATTCCAAAGCGAATAAAAATAAACCCCTATAGCACAGTAACTTAATTTTTTTAAAAATTAAGGACTCTCAAATGCAG
>NW_012148208.1:1754759-1759857 GCF_000956105.1 Propithecus coquereli | reverse complement strand
ATAAAATAGATTTGCAAGATGAAAATTTATTTTAAATGGAGCAAATATTTGTTACTGGAATGTTACTTGTACATTTTTAAAACATCAGCCAAGTAATTTATAGTACCTAATTAGAGGGGAAAAGTATACAAAAAGATAAAGCTGAGTTTTATTTTGTTATTGAGACATTTGAAAAAGAACTTCTGGTCTCACTCCAGGCAACACAGTTAAAGAGAGAAGAAGTTGTTAAATCTCTTGGAATAGATCACAGAATTTTCAAAGCTAGGAAAGGTTGGTGTGATGATTCCTACATCATGAAAATCTACCCTGAAGATACTGAGCAACTTTCAAAGGCTTCCAGCTGACTTCCAGCTGAAACTGTTAACTTCCAGGGATACGTAAGTCCCCTGTAAGGAGAAAAGAAATCAGAAATTATATGAAATCTGGATATTATTTGACATGTCAAAAATCATACAATCAATTCTAATGTGCTGAAGCAGTCAGGATCTCATGAGCATAGAGTATAAAAAGTAATATTTCTCTGTTAGGTAACTGCGTATATCTGGATAGGATTCAGAAGAAGTTTTGAGTTTTGAATTATTAAGAATATTCCTATATTCTCTACGGTAAGGAAACTTCATTGCATAGGGAATGTCCAAAAGGCCTCTAGCCTATAAATAGGACATCTCAACTTTCTCCTAAGACCAAATGATAATGCCAACAATGAGAGAGCAGGCTAGAGCAAAACCTAAAGGAAGAGTAAGAAGAAGATGGTGAAAGAGAAGAATGAAATGAACACATGGTCTTCAATACCTTAAAGTCTGATAGTGGAGGAGCCAGCAAAAAGAGGCTGAAAAGGGGTAGGCAGATAAAAGGGAAGAAAACTGATGGAATGAAGTGTTATAGAAGCCAGGCAAAGATAATGTTTCAAGAAGGAGGAAGTGATCAACTCTGTCAAATGCTGCTGCTGAAATAAATATTAAATAGGATAAGGGCCGAAACACATCCATTGAATTTAGGTATAGGAAGCTCATTGAAACATAAGGAAAGTGGTTTTCATGGGTAATGGGGCAGAAGACAGATTAGATTGTTCTGAGTAGTTAATGGGACAAAAGAAGTAGGGCTTAATTTAAATAATTTTCCTGATAATTCAAAGTGTGCAGAGGAAATGAGCTGAAGGAGCTCTCGAAAGTGAGTTTTTTTTTTTTTTTAACTAATTGTTTATTTGTATATCTTTATGGGGTACATGTGATATTTTGTCAGTTTTGTTCCCTGGATAATATCCAGAGTCCAGACCAGTGCCTAGCTTGGAGTAAATAAGCCCTTTATAAATATTAGTAAAGCACTGAGTAAGTCTTATTAAGACACATATTTTCAAGAGTTATTTATAGGGTGGAGTCCGGCAGAACCTAGTAGGTGTGCATGAAAAGTAGAAGACTAAAAACAAGTCCACAGGTCACCTTGCTCATCTCAGAAACTGGGCTGGGGACTTTCAAATTATCAAGTGTCTAGTATATCCCACCTTCTTCTGGGACTGGTCTGGAAATATAAGAAGCATGGCTAGATAGGTGTTGTTGAAATGAGGGCCAATTTTGCATATATAAAATGCTACCAAAAAATGAACATCTTTCAAATTCCTTAAAAGAGACTAGGACAATTTATGAGTCTTGCTCATAAATTCCTTTTTATCAACACTCCCTTTATGTTTTGAAAAAGTCTTTAAAACTTACGATTAATTGAATGCAATATTTATTACTCTTCTAGTGCTGTTCCTGATTGCCACTATTCTTTGTGATAAAATTTTCAATTTACCACTGACATTTTTTTACCTTGTCTTTTTTTTTCAAACCATTTTGACTTTGGTGTTCGTATGCCAGAAATACAGGGATGAACATTTAAAATAAGAGAAACCTTCTCCTTTCTCATTGTTACAAATACGAGTTGCTCACTTTGAGGTTATTCTCTAACATTGTCTACTTACTATTTAATTATTCTAAGTTGTACCTAGAAGAAAAAAGTTTGCAAATAGCTATCAAGCACCTACGAAGTCACACATGGCTCCCCACACATACACCAAGACCACAAATTGATATTTATAAAACTTCAGAAGTTTAAGGAGGTTTTTCTGGGATATGGGGCTGAAAAGTACTAAATGCTATCTGTGACAAGGAGCTAGTGTGCTTACTGGTGAAGAAATTCTAGGTCATGCTGGCATGGAACAACAGGCTTGAACTTGCCCACCATTTAGTAGGTTACCATTTGCCAACTTTACAAAGGAAAGGTTTATTAAGGAAAAAATTCAGCCTTTCCTTCTTTAGCCTTCTGTATCTTGTCCAAAGCAGTTTTGCCAAAGCCAAAGGTTTAAAGGCTGGGCTCAATTTCTCCATTTTAAATAGGGGTCACAAATAAAACTGTCAACCAGTAAGAATAAATGTAGTGCGTTTTTTGCCCAAAGTGGTAGACTTCGTTTGGCTAGCAATGCCAGAGCAAACACATCCATAGGGCTCATTCAATGACTGACAAATCTTGACTTGATCCCAACAACAGCAAGTGGAAAAAAATCAGTCCTCAAATCACCTTATTGTGGCTTTCCATGTTTTAAGTTATGCCTGCTGCTGCAACCTAAATAACAGCTATTTTAGACATGTTTTTATCCTCCAAAAAAATCCTAAAATGGACCTAATCACATAGTTTCACATTTAAGAACACAATAAGCAAACATGACCAATTTTCCTTTAAAGTTGGAAGCATAACAGAGAAACAAAGATAGTTTGAAATCCAACATGTTTAAGCATGAAAAATGAGGAAAATAGCAATTTTAAAGAAAAAAATCACTTTTTAAAAAGAACTTCAAATTCATGTAGCCAATTCCAATTCTAAAGATAATCTTGACAGTGTGAAAAAATCTATATTAGATGCTCCAAAGGATTCTTAGAGTAGAAAATTGCTATGATTGTAAAAGCATCAGATTTTGCCTCTCCTAAAGTAGTGGTTATTAAAACTGACTGAACATTAAAATTACCTCTGATATTCAGGCCTTACTACAAATCTATTAAACTAAAATTTCTAGGAGTAGAGTCCAGGTGATTCTAATGTCCAGCAAGGGCTGTAAACTGAGATCTACAATTAAAGGAAAGGTAATAAGAATTGTGAAAAAAATGTTTTCCAAACTTGCCTGGTAATCAGTGTCTCCTAGAAAGCCTCTTAAAACACATCTAACCTACTGTGGAGAAAAGCCTGGTGCGGGGGATGTATTGTTGAAAAGCAACTCAATAATACTTGTCATCAGGAACCTGGTCTGGAAGGAGAATGCAACCTTATAAAGGATTTAGCAGTGATCTGTGGAAAGCACTTGACAAAATGTTATTTAACCTGAACTTCAAGGTTTAAGGTCTACATTAACCAAGGCACAGTGTCAGAGAAGCTCAAGTTTCTCCTAAAGTTCTCATTGTACCACCAAGAAAACAAAGAACCGAAAAAGGTCAAGAGGATAAGAGAGCAGTCAGAGACATCTAGGCCTTAGTGTTGGAGGATGGGGCAAAGATTTTAGTGGAAAGAATTAGATTGAGGAAAATCCTCTTGTGTTATCTTCTTGTCTTCACTTACAGTCACTCTCTTCATATCAAACAATGATTTCTATTCTCTTTCTTTGTGTTGAGCTGGTACCAGGAGAATCTCATGAGTATCAGATACCTCCAACTCTACAAGTCCTGATAATACGCATGATTCGACTGCTTAATATTATATAAAAACATAGTCTTTGTAAGTATCAAGTTAAGTGGCAGCATCTTATCCAATGTGTTTCCTCTGGACTGTTTTACTTTTTCCTTCTTGTAACACTGACTACAGCAGTATTCCTTTGGTATTCCTCTAACAGACCATAACACAAAGAGGGCAAAGGTAGACTTTTCCACTGTGCCATTAAATTTCCTGCCTAATTTGCTCTACAAGGATTGGTGACATCAGTGGTAATTCCCAGTGGAGCAATGGAAAAGCCTGGTGGGCACAGTAATGTTCCACAACAATCTTGTGGGATATGGTCACACCAGTAAGACATGGTGATACCATGGACTGTGTGGCAGAGAACATCATAGAACACATTGGGAACAAACGGAGTAACCACTAGCATATTCTTAGACTTAACTTTGTTGAAATTCAAGCAAAACTTGAGATTCTATAAAGAAGATGAAGGCAAAAGTCAGAAAAATTGGAGAAGTTACTTCACCTACATCTGTATCCATAGGCAAATGAAGTCTGGAGATACTTGAATTTAATGAAAGTTTGGTTTTTATTTTTTAAGCTAGATATAATAACACATACACTAAAATTCTACTTTTGTTAGAGAGCTTTAGGTGCCTATTTTTCAAACTTTAATGATAGAGAAGACATGGTTAATTGTGGTTATCTCTGGGTGGTGGGATTACAAGTGATTTTAGGGATTTTCTTTTGTCTAATCTTATATTCTACAATGAATATTTATTTTTGCAATAAGACAGTATTAAAGTTATAAAAATATTATAATTGTTTGAATTTGATTTGTATACTAAATATCTGTAGTTTACAGAGTTTTCAAGCCTCATCCTTTAAGGTAATTTGTTAGGTTAAGCCTTTCTCATAGCAATAGCCTGTTAAAGAAATAAATATGCATTTTATGGGACTCAAGTTGTAACTCCACCCAATGTGATAGAGGAATAATTAAGTACTCATGAACAAAATACAAGAAAAGGTGTAGTTTTCTTGTTGTTGTTGAATATGAAGTCTTTTTGATAATAATTACCCACTGTACTGGTGAATATGTTTTCACTCTAACATTATTTTGTTAATCTAGTCTGTCTCACAAGGCATCACCATTGTCAACATCATTGACTGTGAATAAATACAAGACTCAGGCTCACTAGTTCTGGGAACCAAATTCTAGCCCTACCTCAAGTGGTCAGCACACTCACCGTCATAGGGCAAGGGCTGGGGTGGGTTGAGAACAATTGTTTTAACTAAAAGTCATACTTTTTAAAGGTAGAGTAGAAAATCCATGGTTCTATTTAGTTATTCCTTTTTTAAAAAGAAAATAATTTTCTAATGTATTCTACTATAATCCATCTCCACATATTAAATTCAATGT
>NW_012148208.1:1740992-1743524 GCF_000956105.1 Propithecus coquereli | reverse complement strand
GTGAGCTAGGATGACGCCACGGCACTCACTCTAGCCCGGGCAAAAAGAGTGAGACTCTGTCTCAAAAAAAAATAAAAATAAAAAAATAAATCAGAGTTCCCACAACCCCTATCTTGGGTTCGACTAATTTGCTACAGCAACTCAAAGAACTCTGGAAAACATGTTTACTGGTTTATTATAAAAAATATTATAAAGGATACAGATGAACAGCCAATGGAAGAGATGCACAGGGCAGGGCATTTGGGAAGAGGCACCAAGCTTCCAAGTCCTCTCCGGGTGTGCCACCCTCCAGGAACCTCCACAAGTTCAACTATCCGGAAGCTGTCAGAATTCAGTCCTTCGGGTTTTTATGGAAGCTTCACTATATAAACGTGATTGGTTAAATCACTGGCCATTGGTGAGCACCTCATCCTTTCACCCGACCCTCCTCCCTAGAGGTTGGGGGGCTGGTGAAAGTTCCAACCCCATAATCATGGCTTGGTCTTTCTGGTGACCAGTCCCCATCCTGAGGCCATCTAAGAAGACCCGGCCACCAGTCATCTGTTTAACATAAACAAACAAACAAACAAAAACATCACCACTCGTACCACTCTGAAGATTCCAAGGATTTTAGGAGCTGTGTGCCAGGAAGTGGGGATGAAGACCAAATACATATTTTCCAATATTACAGTTACTAATCAGTTCACCTTCAATAGGGAGCTCATCCTGGATTATCTGCGTAGGCACAATGCAATCCCATCATCCTTAAAAGCAGAAGAGAAAGATGGGAGAATTAGTTTGAGAAATAGAGATGGGGCAGAAGAGGAAGAAAAGAGGAAAACAGAAAGATTCTAATGGGAAGAAGGATTTGACTTCAAGCTGTTGCTGGCTCTGCGTGATAGGGGCCCACATGCAGGTGAGATAGGAGTCAGATATCCTGCAGGCAGTTAGGGCAGGGATTGGAAGAAGAAGGCCAACAAAATAAGAAAGCCACAGGGATGTGAATATGCTTAGCAAAGATAAATATAGCCAATATGGACCCTTTATTTATTCTAGTTTGAGTATAATATCCGTATCAGAAGCAGAAGGGGAAAGCCTTTAATTGGAGCATGTGCATAGTTAAGGTGACAGTGTCCCTAAATGAACCAGCCTCATTAGCATGATAAAAACACACCCACCAGCACCACTACAGTTTACAAATACCATGACAACAGCCCCCCCCAAAGGGGGAGGGTTCCTGGTTCTAGCAACTCTCCACCTCTTTCCCAAAAAATCCATGAATATTCCACCCCCAGCTTAGCATA
Organism: Propithecus coquereli; assembly: GCF_000956105.1. Classification (NCBI taxonomy): domain Eukaryota; kingdom Metazoa; phylum Chordata; class Mammalia; order Primates; family Indriidae; genus Propithecus; species Propithecus coquereli. The sequence goes on along the minus strand of NW_012148208.1, from coordinate 1,742,241 downwards.
TTATTAGGGATTAGTATGAAAGGACAGACCCCAACTGTGGCGAGGGAGGCACGGTTTCTCCTTGGATCAGTTTGCTCTTTTGCTTTTTTTTAACAGTGTACTCTGCTTTCAATAAATCTTTCTACTTCTGCCTATACGTCATGTCTGTTCTCTCTCTCGCTTGTGACCCTATGTTTGAATTCCTTCCTGAGCAGGAGTCAAGACCCCTCTATGACGTTGGGGGCAGTGGAACACGCTGACATCGCAAGGGACTGAGAAGGACCTCCAGGAGCTAAGAGTAAACCCTATCTGACAGCCAGCAAGGCCAAGGGGACCTTGGTCCTACAACAACCATAAGGAACTGGATTCTGTTAACGACCTGAAAGATCCTAGAAGCTGATTTTTCCCTGGAAGCTCCAGGTAAGAGCCCAGGCTGCTGACACCTTGGTTTCAGCCTTGTGAGACCTGAAACAAAGAAACCAATTAAGCGATCCTGAATGCATGGCCTATGGAACTGTAAGATCATAAATTTATGCTGTTTTGAGTCACTAACTCTGGCAATTTGTTATGGCGACAATAGCAAACTACTACAGACATAATTCACTCACACAATTTTTGTGCAAAAGAAAAAAAATTCTTGGGAAAAAGATACTTCTGGTTAAGAGTAACATTAATATTCCTTTTTATCAGCACTTTTTATATACACACAGGAGTTTATATTTCTTAGAATTCCTGCCACCACTTTACTATTAGAAGCTTTTGTAATCGAGCATGTCTTCCTTCATTAGGCATTTATGGAGCATCTCCTACGACCACAGGTCTTCAGCAGACACAATGAGTACCTGCCTATGGATCCATCCTTGTATAGAAGACAAACTGGCCTCTACAGGATGAAGTGTCAACAATTTAACATGGCATACACATTGTTCAGTCGCCTAGCATCTGCCCATATTTCTCCACTTGCTCCCAAAGATCCAGCCAGACATGAAACCAGCTGCTTTTTAAAGCTGCTTGACTTTCTTTCATGCTGTTGAAACTTGGAACTTACAGTTTCATACCTCAAGCATGGCTTTACCCTCCGCCTGGGAAAAGCATGGGGTACACCTCCCCAAGAAATGCAGATGACTCTCTCACTCACCTTCTTCAAGTCTTTGCCACATTTTGTTCTTTAAAAGACTTCCTACCCTGAACACTCCACTGAACGTCACTAACTACCACCATCTTCACATTCCTAATCACCGTAATTCCTGTACAATTTCTATTCTATAAC
>NW_012148208.1:1728613-1736407 GCF_000956105.1 Propithecus coquereli | reverse complement strand
CTAATGTATTTTAATAAGTAATTATTAACATGGGTTCAAAATATGCCACAACTTCTTACATGGAAGAAATGTGGTGTTTTTAGTATTTTCATTGTAATTCACATTTTCTCTTCATGAACAAACATTGAAGTTTTTGTAGTATTCACAACTCAGTGTATATTTTAAGGAAGAAGTAACAATAAGGTAGTTGGATGACAATACTGCTGACAGAAATCTTTTATGACCCTCAGACCCCAGTCAGGGTATTAGGTGGCAGAATGGTGAGATAGTGTTATCATTTACCTTCATAGCATCAGAAAGTGATAACTACTAAATTTGCTTCTCTCCTCTTTTTCTGATGGGGTACATTCTGAAATCGAGTGTCCTCATATCAGACCCAATAGGGGTTTGAAATTGTCCACTAATTTACGAAAAGTACTTGGTGAAAATTTAATTTAGCTAATTTTATTACATAGAGAAATATATAAAGGCATACATTAAATGTTGCCATTTGAAGCAACAAATTTATAACATATTAGCATATATTTCATTATTCTGGTAATTAATGCCTATTTTATATATGTTTCCAGACTATTATTCTGACCTCTTTAATTCTGAAAAGGAGTTTTCAAGACGGTATTCAAGAACAACATTGCCACACTCCTCTTACAGCAAAAGCCATTATCTCCATCATTGCCAACCTCTTCCTCTTCATCATAATATTCATTATCATGATCATCTTAGTTATAGCAAATTAACTATAACCAGGAGCCACCATTTGGAATCTTGCCTTTGGCTTAAGCCATGGCCATGACACCCTCTTGTCATGTAAAGGTAACATTTTAAGAAGTAAACTTCAAACGTAAAGACATGAAATAACAGTGAAAATAAGCTATTTTTATTATTTCATGTATGTATCTTAAATGATAAGAATACAATGAAAGCATACATATTTCATATATTTTTTACTTTTTATTGTTTATTGAGAAGAAAAGATCATATTGCAGCCCCTTCCTATGTGACCGGCTTTAGTATCCTTGGACATTCCCACTATCAGTCTACTGCTAATAAATAGCTGCTCATCTGAAAACAACTTAAAACTGTAGAGGTGGACCTATAAAAATGTTGGCAGTAGGATAAACATCACATCTAGTATTGAGAATAAAGATGGTTAAGTGTAACTAGAGAGGGAATAAAAAAAAAACACGTGTAGAGATTTTCTGAAACTCAGTCATAAGCAATACATAATAGGTGGAAAATAACTGTTGCCAACAGAACTGAATGTTCTGTAGCCATAAGAAATTTTATTGAGCTATAATTTTAAGCAAAGCCTGCAGAAAAATCTGTGCCCAGAAGGCATGTTCCAATAGTGATGGGCACTTGGGTAGTGACTACAGTGACAGATATTTGGAGAAGAGATATAGCTACGATCCAAAACATAACACTCACCTATGAAAATTTCCCTTTAACCTTTTCTTAACATACACATTATACTTTCCTCTCAAACAAAGCTCATCATTACAAAAATGGACTATATATAAAAACAGATATTAGCAAATATGATAAGAGAATTGAATCTAACATATAAAAAATGATATTACAACTCAGCAATAAAAAGACAAAAATAGAAACAATAAATGGGCAAAGGATCTAAATAGACATTTCTCCAAAGAAGACATACAAATGACCAATAAGCACATAAAAAGATGCTAAAAATAACAGGCCATTAGAAATATGCAAGTCAAAAGCATAATGATATACATTTCACACCCACTAGAATAGCTATAACAAAAAAGGCAGGTAATAAATATTGATGAATATGTGGAGAATTTGGAAAGCTGTTTTTAAAAAAATAAAGGAAAAAAGCAATGGGCCCAAATTGATCCATAGGTTAATGTCATTTCTATAAAAATCTCAGTAATGTCTTTTGTAAACATAGATAAGCCTAATCTAAAATTTTTATGGAAAGACACACACAGCCTAGAAGAGATGAAACAATCTTATAAGAAAGGAAGAAAATGGGATGAATACGTCTTCCTGATATTAAGTCCTACTGTATAGCTACAGTAATCAAGATAGTGTGGTATTGGTAGAAAGACACAGAGGAACACAATAGAGAACCCAGAAATAGACTCACACAAATACACCCAATTGATTTTTGCAAAGGTGCAGAAACAATTAAATGGAGGAAGCCTTTTCAACAATGGTGCTAGAGTATTGAACATACATAGGAAAAAAATTAAACATCTACCTGAACCTCAGCCTTATACAAAAATGAAGTAAAAATGGATCATAAACTTAAATGTAAAATTATAAAACTTAGAAAAAATATAGGAGAATATCTTTAGGATCTATAACTAGACAAAGAGTTCTTAGATTTGATATCAAAAGATCCATAAATAGAAAAAAATAATAAATTGAATCACATTAACATTAAAAACATTTTCTGTGTTAAGAAACTTTTTTAGAATGAAAAGAAAAGCTAAAGACTAGGCAAAAATATTTGCAAACTACATATCTAACAAAGGATTAGTGTCTAGAATATATAAATAACTCTCAAACTCAACAGTAATGAAAAAAACTACCCAATTAGAAAATGGATAAAAGACATGAACAGACATTGCACTAAAGAGTAAAAATAGACAGCAAACTAGTACACAAAAATGTGTTCAACATCAGTAGCCTTTAGGGATACGCAAATTAAAACAAAAATGAAATATCAGTATATACCTTTCAGAATGGCTAATATATAAAAACAGTAACAACATCAAATGCTGACAAGAATCTAGAGAAATGGGATTACTCATACATTGCTGGTGGGAATATAAAAATGGTACAGGTACTCTTTAAAACAGTCTGGCAATTTCTTATGGAACTAAACATGTAACTAGTACAGGTACTCTTTAAAACAGTCTGGCAATTTCTTATGGAACTAAACATGTAACTACCTTAGGACCCAGTAATTGCACTTCAGGCCGTTTATCTGAAAAAGTGAGGTACAAGAAACTGACTTAGAGGAATGATGATGATGGGACAGAGGCTGGTTTTGTCAACCATACCCATTCTTCCTTTACACTTTAACTTCAATTCAGCCTGAATAGTTTTTATTTGAATTATTTGAACAAAAATACATGGATAGGAGAGTGAGAAAGAAGGAAAGTGCTTTATCTTAGATTATGAAGGGAATTTCAGAAAATATCTGCTTTCTATAGCAATTAAATTCTGATAGTTCAGCAAATAAAATATTACATATGGAATAAGCCAAATTGCATATTACTATGAATGTATATAAAGATGCTATTGCTCTTTGTAAAAGCAATGCTTTGTGTTAGAATTTTCTTTTTTTTTTTCTTTTTTTTTTTTTTTGAGACAGAGTCTCACTGTGTTGCCCGGGCTAGAGTGCCGTGGCGTCAGCCTAGCTCACAGCAACCTCAAACTCCTGGGCTCAAGCAATTCTTCTGCCTCAGCCTCCCGAGTAGCTGGGACTACAGCCATGCACCACCATGCCCGGCTAATTTTTTCTATATATTTTTAGTTGTCCGATTAATTTCTTTCTATTTTTAGTAGAGACGGGATCTCGCTCTTGCTCAGGCTGGTCTCGAACTCCTGAGCTCAAACAATCTGCCCGCCTCGGCCTCCCAGAGTGCTAGGATTACAGGCGTGAGCCACCGCGCCCGGCCTAGAATTTTCTTAAACAACATGCATAAGTTTAAAGCTATAAGACTTTAACTGCATAGAATATTGCACGAGTCTTTAGTTATTGAAATTGCTAGTATGTGTATAAAACATAATTTTATTAATTACTACAATTATCTGGTATATTTTAATCTTACTGGCAAGAATTGTTGAGAAAACATATTTTAATGGTAATTTTCTGGAAAGGAAGTCTCTCGAGACAAAAGTGCTGATTTCTAAATTGCTACTCAAACATGAGAGACCCCCAGTTCTAAAATCCAATAGGCAAGTTACGGGAAGCGACTCATATTTGGTTAAGACAATACAACATTCTTCATTTATATTTTGCCTGAGCTTCAGTTTCAGAACAAGACACATATCTTGTGCATGTTTTTGTCAGATTTGTTCTAAATAGGTCAGCTCTGTTAACAAGCTCTAGTGCCTTTATTAGTGTTATAAAAACACTTTTCTAACAATACAGTTTGGGGGCTGAAAATGATTGTGGAGGAATTTTAGTACACATACATTATATTTATAAAGAAACCATTCTTACCAATAATTCAGACAACAGAAAATGTGGTAACAACGAATCACCCACTTATTCATTCATTATTTTTCTCATCTGTATAGATATTTATTAATTACTTGTGATTGCATATTTTCTTTGTCACCACATCCTGAATGCCAGAAGAGACCATTAACACACACTCTTTTCTCTTTGCAAACTGCTCATGGGAAGCGGATGATCCTTTATGTTTATTAAACTCCACAAGATTTGCCTACCTCTGAACACTTGGAATGGAAGGAGTTACTTTCAAGTGTGTTTTCAAAGGCAGCAGGGCTGAAAGAGCAGAGCAGCAGCCTGGTGAGGAAAGCACCATGAGTTCCACTGTCATCTTGACCCTGATGACCCCTTCATTTCACTTCCCTGAGCTGCAAAAACACAGAGAGCTGTGTGACTCTTGCTCACCCAGGGACATGAAAAGGCAATCATGCAACAAAAACAAGTTGGAGGTCAGACATGACAGTGAAGTCTTGTGGAAAGAGGTGAGTCGAGAATCAGAGGGCTCGAACACTGTTTTCCACTAATCAGGACTGTGCGACCACAAACAAGTCACACTTTCATTTCATTATCACAAAGTGACTAGAATGGTTAGTAAAAAGAGAATGTGCACGCGTATTTTTTTTTTCATTTTTTTTTATTTCAGCATATTATGGGGGTACAGATGTTTAGGTTATGTATGTTGCCCTTGCCCCCCGCCAAGTCCGAATTTCAAATATGTCCATCCTTCGGGTGGTGCGCATTGCACTCTTTGTGTATGCAAATACCCATCCCCTCCTCCCTCCTCCCCCCTCCCCCCTCCTCCTCCCCCCTGCCCAACATCCAATAGATGTTATTCTTATATGTGCACTTATGTGTTGATCAGTTAATACCAATTTGATGGTGAGCGTTTATTTTTTTTAAAGGAATACTTTTGATAGTACTTTAAAGTCTAAATAAAGGCTGGATTAATCTGATGTACTATTATAATTACCAAATAACAGAAAAAGGACTGATCTCATAACTTGGTTTTCTAAATTTGAATAAAAACTAAACAGTTTTTTAGTCTCAAGGCAAGTTTCCTTTAGTCAAAGAAGTTTTAATTTTGCTCAAAAGGAAAACAGATTAGCAAAAAACAAATAAAAGAGCTTCTTAAAAGACATTAGTTCTTGGATGGCAAATAATCTTTAAAAACAAGGTTGTGATAATATATTGAAGTGAATCAGAACCTAACGGATTGAATTCTGTCAAATGGTTTTAGAAAGAGAGAAAATGTTTACCCAGAAATGACTGGAACTTCAAGAAAGACAAACACAGAACATATTTCATGCTGTCTTTCTCACATGGGTATTTAAAGCTTGTAGTAATGTGTTGAAACTGTGAGAAATAAATAAGAAAAGAATTTTTAAAAGATACCACTAAAGAAATTACAATTACTTTTAATCCTAAAATATTTATTAGCTAGTATTAGATAATTTCCTTTGTCATTTTCAAACTCAAGTTTTTAATGGCTGCTTGACAAATTAGCAGTTTAAAACGTATATCCTTACATGTGCTGGCAATTCCAACAGATAACACTTAAGGCCAATAGTAATTAGAACAGTATCTGAGGAAGCTTAGAAACACAACACAAACACTTTCAACTCACTTTCCTCTTTTCTTGATCAAAGATTATGAAATGCCGTATACTTATTGACCATTTCTCTTAATATTAATAACATGATCAGAAACATCATCTTCTTTTATACTCATAACTACTTAAGGAAGACACAGAGGCTTTAACAGTTTTAATTTGGATGATGTTCACATCATACAAGTATATGACACAATCATTCTCAAGAAGAGTTCAAGTGAAGTGAAATCAAAGCAGAGCTGAAAGGGAAGTGACTCTTGGTTTTGTCTATACTATCTAAAGGCTGATATTATAGTTCTCTTTTTCCAGCTGAGCTGTTTGCTCTTTAATAAAAAATGAAATTATGCAGAAATTACACAAAAAAGTGTATATTGCAACTTTCAAAAGGGAGGTAGGACAGAAAAGCACATATGGGAAGCAGAAACTATAACAGATAATTGGAATACAAAAACCCAGGGGGGGAAAACCAATCTCAGTACTTAAACATTATAATACATCTTTACCACAGTAATCATATAAACTGAAATCATAACCTAATTTTTGTCTAATTATATCTTATAATATGACACAATTATAACTGAATTTATGCCATGGTTACTCTGAAGCACTTATTCCCAATTATTAACTCTATATGAAAGGAAAAAGTCTTCAGCAGTCTATTCATGTAATCTTTCTCAATTGAGTGAGTTAAACAGTACCTGGGAAAGTGTTTGATATGGCATTAAAATGTGGAATATCAAAAACATGGCTTCTATCTGTGAAGTTTTTATTATGCCATTGAATTAATAAAGGTTTAAAAGAAATTTTTTAAAATATACATCAAACTTTAACATTCATTCATTCATGGATCTGCGGAGACAAAATCATGGCTACTTGTAACTAAAATTAGCTAAAGCATTTTTTCTATTACTTTTCTATTATACCCACTGGTGACAAGGAAGGAAAAAGCTAATATTTCTGGCATCTACTGTATTACAGGAATTTTCAAATGCTTTCTCATTTAGTCCTTACAAAAATCTTATAAATCAGGTTTTATTATTTTTATTTTATGAATGGGGAAACAGAGACACATAAGCAATTTTCCTAAGCAAATGACACGCCAGTGATTTGAATTTACTTAATTTAAGAAAATTTTGTGGCAAAAATGCTAAGAAAGTGTGATAGAAAAAATTACAAAAATTATATTATATTATTTTTATGTATTTTTTTTAAATTTGTGAGTCATTTTCATAATACAAACCATACCATCTAAATAAGGCTCATTACATGACTTATCAAGCAATTGGTCTATTTCAGAATCACCTCAGTACAAAGAAGTACTGACCATCACATATAGAAAACTTCCTTTTGAAATAATGGTCTATATTCTGCTATTGACAGCAGTGTAACCTAGATCAGTTTTCAACAGAGGCTCTGTGAGTTCTCTAGAATATTGTTTTTATATTTTTTATTAATTGTTTTATTATCGTAGTTATAGTGATCTAAAAATCATTCATTAATTGCACAAGCACCAATATCGCTTTCTGGTCTTGGTGCTTGTAATTCTTTATACATAAGCTCTAATGACATCACCTTACTTGTACAGGTTAATAAGAAAACAGATACCAACATAATACTTAATAGATGTGTTCACGCAAAGTAAAGGCCAAATCATACCAAGTTATATCATACAAATAAAGTTTTCTGAAAAAAAAAAGGCCCTGAGGGAATTTGTTTATCATTGAAACAAAGACATTCTAAATATTTTTTAATATACTGTAGGAGACAGAATTATATTCTCATAACAAGCAGCATTTTAGTTTCAGAAAAACAAATCGTCTGTCATTTTTAAGTTAATTTTATATAAATATCATTGATTTTGTCATATTTTTTCCATTTAATTTCTAACTAAATTTTGGATTTTATAATTATAGAAGAGCTATAAGTAGAAGAATGATATGCCTCATTTGATTACTGTACATGAATA
>NW_012148208.1:1724246-1725331 GCF_000956105.1 Propithecus coquereli | reverse complement strand
AGAGTGAGACTCTGTCTCAAAAAAAAAAAAAAAAAGAAAAGAAAAAGAAATCTAGGACCCTCACAGTAAAATATGGTCAAAGGACAAAGCCAAAAATATAATTGTAAAATTCTTTATTAAGACCTTAGGAAGGGGGTGGAATCCGTATGGCGACCAAAGGGGATGTGGAGCTGGAGTTGGAGGCTGAGACCAGCGGCCCAGAGAGGCCTCCTGAGAAGCCACGGAAACATGACAGTGGCACGGCAGACCTGGAGCAGGTCACCGATTATGTGGAGGAGAAGGAGATCCAGAGTTCCAATCTGGAAACGGCCATGTCTGTTATTGGAGACAGACGGTCCCATGAGCAGAAAGCCAAACAAGCAGGAGAAGGAACTGGCAAAAGTCACTATCAAAAAGGAAGATCCGGAGCTTATAATGACAGAGATGGAGATCTCTCTAGCAGCCGCAGAAAGGAGCTTGCGAGAACACATGGGCAATGTGGTAGAGGCTCTCATTGCCCTAACCAACTGATATGTGCTTTCTCATCTACACCTACTGTATTAACTTATTGCAATAAAGATTTTTTTGTCTTTTGCAGTTTTATCAAAAAAAAAAAAAAAAAAAGACCTTAGGAAGACCAAGGATTATGACTTGAAGAATCATTCAGTCAGAGAATACGGCATCTAAAATGCATAAGGGCATTGTCTTTCAGCAGTCTTGGCTGCAGAAGCCAAGGTAGATAATGGCTTATCTCAAAGAGATTTGTGGGTGTGGCTTTCATCTAATGGAGTGTAACTCAATAAGTTTCACAGGAGAACCACAAAGTACTTAAGAAAAGTTTATCGACAGAAACACTGCTTATGCGGACTGAAAGAGACAGAAACAGTACAAAGTGAATAGAGGTCTTTGAATCCAAGGTAATTCAATGGGGAAAGAATAGTCTTTTCAACAAAGTGTTGAAACAACTGGATAACAGTTTAGGACAAATTATCCTCAATGTACACCTCACACCATGCAGAAAAATGAACTTAAAATGGATCACAGACAAAAACATAAAAAGACATCAACAAATTTAAAAGCGTTTGCTCTTATATACAATTATAAAA
>NW_012148208.1:1722643-1724196 GCF_000956105.1 Propithecus coquereli | reverse complement strand
AAAAAATACTGTCAATAATATTTTCAAATAATTTGAGAAAATATTAATTCAATATAAACTGAAGTGGAAGCTGCTAATTTCACCAACTGATGTTGGTGAAAACGTGTGGAGATAGATAATGTTGTAAAGCTTGTGTAAATATATAGTACTTAAGGACCCTGGATATGCATCGTGTTATTCAATAACTAGAAATTTCCAGAAGATATTTAAGTCTATCATATGTTCTTGATCAGTAACTTCAATTGTCAACTTCATTCGCTGTTATAACCGTCATCAGTTCTGTGAATTTTTGTCATAAACAGAAACTGACTATTCCAATTTTCCTACCACACAACAGTTTTATGATTTTATGGTGGTAAAGTTTTATTGTGAATTTTTGAGGTCAGGATTAAGATTGAAATTTTTCTGAATGAGGAAAACCACCTTCAACCACCATTATCAAATACTGGATGCTTTGGAAATCAGCTTTTACTACAGACTTGATAATGTGTCTTAATGAATTCAACCTAAAATTACAGTGTTTATATGCAACACTTCCACTGTGGTAAAATAATTTGAATGACAGCTAACTTTGTTTTAATCACAAATAATGTCGAGCTGTTTTATACACTTCTCAAAAGTTAAAACAAGAAGTGAGATCTCCATGCACATGCAAATTTGCAACATGTATATTTTCCAAGCTCCACCTACAGTTCCAGGAATGTTTTTTCAGACCTTAATACCAGTGTAAAAGGAATTTTCGTATTTCCAACTCCATTTAATTGTGCAATTGAAGAGTCTCCACATAATCCTCAATTGGAAGTGATGGATCTATAATATAATGATATGCTAAAAGGCAAATATCAAGAGAAAAATCCAATAGAATTTCATAAATCCATTTCAAATGATAAATATGCTCAGTTAAAATCATATGCTTGTGGATTGACATCTGTATTTAGCAGTAACTGTCTGTGTGAAGAGATATTGCCAAAGACAAAATACATAAAACCTCATTACAGACCTGCATTAGAAGATGAACATTTGCAATCAATTTTTAAGACAGGAACACTAACGAACTTTGAACTTCGATTAAGTGAAGTGGTTGTCCCCTGCTCCTCAAAATTTAATTCTTCTCATTAGTAAATCTACATTACAAAAATTTTTACTAATTATTATATTTTAAATTTCATCAATAAAAAATTCATGGAATTTGTCTCTTTATTGTTATAGAAATACTTACATAATGTCCTAAATTTTTTTTATCTTGGCCTGCAAAGTCTAAAATATTTATGATCTGGCCCTTTACAAAAAATGTTTGGTGACTTTTGTTCTTCTCTCTTTGTGTAGATTTTCTTGCCTGTGTTATACCATATCAAACACTTTAGAAATATGTGATCAAACACATTTTTATTCTCAAGCAAAATGCCGTAGCATGATATTTATCTTTTATTTTATTTTATTTTATTTTTAGAGACAGAGTTTCGCTCTGTTGCTCGGGCTAGAGTGCTGTGGCGTCAGCCTAGCTCACAGCAGCCTCAAACTCCTGGGCTTAAGCAATCCTTCTGCCTCAGCCT
>NW_012148208.1:1697806-1719873 GCF_000956105.1 Propithecus coquereli | reverse complement strand
AATATTTAAAAGGTAAGAATTTGAATAGATACTTCATAAATAAAGATATATGAATGGCCAAATAAACACATGGAAATGCAAATTGAAACTCTAATGAGATACAATTACACAATCTGTAAAATTGATAAAATTAAGACAGATGTCATGGTCTGAATGTTCATAGCTATGCTGTATGATTCCATTCACGTGAAATTTTAGAACAGGCGAAACTAATCTATAGTGACAGAAAGTAGGTCAGTGTTTATCTGGGGTTAGTGCAGGGTGGGGAGGAATTAACTCCAAAGGGACAGAGGGAACTTTTTCGGATGATGCTTTATATCTTGATAGGATTGGTGTTTGCACAGGTATATAGTTTTTTCTAAACTCATGAAATTTATATGCTTAACATAGGTACAATTTATTGTATATAAATAGTTCCTCAATAAGTTGTATTAAAAAACCAAAACTGCACCCTTGATAAAGTAGAAATAGAAATTCATTAACGTGTGTTTTCTTGATCAGAGGTGGAAAATCATGTCATGGTTTCAGAGTGCCTTCCAGTTCCCTCTTATAAAACTTTTAGTTTTATTGTTTGTTTTTTTTCTCTTCTGTTTTTTACAGATTCTTAAATGTTTCTATGCCTCACCTTCAAGACAAATCAACATCAGTGGTGAAGACTCATTGCCTTCTGTTGGTCTGCAGTACTTTCTCCTGCAGCTTTGGCTTAGGGAGGACAAAAAGAAAGTTTGAGAACAAAAAGGCCCCGAACTCCCAAGGAAAGAGTGAGTATTCTATAGCCATGGGAACAAATAGCCAACAGAACTGGTTTTAAACCTGTCCAATCCATCAATGACAGTTATATAGCAGTGGTAACAAGTGAACACAGAATAGGTTTTAAATCTAATTGATCGTTGACAATTCGCTTCAGTGAGCATACCTTTGCAACCAACAACACAAAACAGCTCTAGGACTGACATCACCCTACTCTGTTTGTATTAGCAACACAAAACAGACTTCTAAGACTGACTTCAACCCACTGCTGCCTCTACAACCAGCACAACTCGAAACAGTCTTTCTAAAGATTGTCAATTTGCTTTGTTCTAGAAGACTACGCCTAATCAACATAGACATTCTTTACTTATGCTATAATTTTGGCTCTTAGTTGCAGATATTGAATAGTGTTTTATCCTTTGGCAATTCCCAGATCCTCTTTCACAGATGGAGAAAATGAGGCATGAAAAATTTAAAGGGTTTGTTTTTAATATAACCAATGATCGTATAGCAAATATAACCCAGTAGGAATTAAATATCCGTCTACTAATAATAGGTTTGGTTCCCTTTCTCCTCCAAGATTCACATATACACTCATGCACACACACACACACATATATAATTGACATAAATTCTTTAAGAAGGTATAGTTATATAAATTAGTTCCATGGTTACTCTGAATCTTTTTTGACTTAGGCCTGAGGGATTCAAAGATGAATAACATGCCTCCTAACATCAAGGGGTCACAGTGTAGTAAAGAAGACGTATAAGGGAAAAAAGAAAAAAAAAAACAGCAAAGTAATGGAACAAATAGAAACCAGATAAACTATAGTTTTATTCTAGATTCATTGCTTATTAGTAGTATAACACTGCATACATTACTTACCCTCTCAGGGACTTAAGTTTTCCTGTCCATAAAATGTGAACAATAAAACATACTTTGCAAGATTATTGGGGAGTTAGAAAATTCATGGTAACAAAGGTAAAAAATATAGTGACTGAAACAAAAATAGTCTCTATTCTTATATCATCATCATTATTTCCAATAAAATAAGTAGGAAGTGGTTTATCCACAGACAGGAGAGAATGGTTACACCCATTTTGAAAAGAAGGTAACATATGGCACAGGTGCTATTCTCATGGAGAATGGGTGAATAGGAATGATTTCAGGGGAAAGGAGGTGGTAATGAAGGCATTCTAGGCAGTGGCTAGAGCCACAAGCATCTGTCATATAAGTCTCCAGAAGTACAAATAATTATAACCAGTGGTTATAGGATACATACTCGCCACTAAGCACTTTGCTGTCATTAATGTATTACCCCATTTAATTTTCGCAGTAATCCCAAGAGTTAGGTAGTTCAATATTGTAATTTTACAGATAAGGAAACTGGGGAAGAGAAAGATGTTATAACCTTCCCCAAATCACAAAGCTATTACATAGTATGCCTAGGAGGTAAACCTGAGTAGAACTTGAGAGCCTCCACTCTTAACTCATTATGCAATAAGGAAGGTTTGTACATCAAGGTATATGACTATGTTATATAATTTTCAAGGCTGTTTTACGGCAGATAAGTTTCTTAGAAACAAATGAAGACATGTGACATTCAAAGAAGTAAATCGTAAGAGATCCTTAATTGCTTTGCAATATGTTTTAAGTAATTAAGTAGATACATGCAGTGGACACAAAACTCAGTATAAAAATTCAGATATGCACATAATACAATCGTAGTTTTACGTTACTCAGTTTATTTTCTATTACCAGCTTCTAAGCAAACAGATCAAAAAAAATTTAATATCCATTACATATCCATTCAATAAACTTACCACTGGGTTTCAAGTGCTGGGTGGGTGGGAGGAGCTGGGCATCTGGCCGTTGTGTTAAAATCTGTACATGTTGGCATCTCCTGATGTCAGCTGAGAAATCCATAATCCATTTTGGTCCATGGATTTCTGTTCAGACAGGTCACTGGTAAGTTATCAGTTCTCCATCCAAAAGGCTCCTTTAGGTATGGTCTCTCTAGGCTGACACACGTGGGACATTCTCCTGCTCCTCATCACACAGCCAGAGACTTATGAGATGGGGCTATCTATAATCCTTCATTACTTCTTGCTCCTCTTAATTTCAGGGGATATTTGTACTTCTCCAATACTATCCTGGGGTGTGAGGAAAGTATGTTATCATAAGTACAGCACAGATGATTGTTCGTCTATATACATTTTGTCTTTTTCCTGAACCAATACTCTACCCATCCTTGTTGGGGGGTGTGGTCAGGTAACTGAGTTTTAGCCAGTGGGGTATGAGCAGAAATAATTGGTACCACTTCCAGGACTGGCCCCCAAACCTCCAGCCCACACACTCCTCTGTGTTATGTCCCCTTCTCTTGTCATAACACAGACAAATGAAGCTCTAGAGGTTGAGGCGATACAAGGTCTATAAGCCGGAAAGAACCTTGCTTCCTGAATGATAGAGTAGAAAGACAGCTTCTGGAATACCCACTAGGACTGTTATTGATCAAAAAATAAATTTCTCTTTTTGTCTAGTCATTACTAAATTAAGTCTGTTTGTTACCATGGGCTAGTGTATCCTTACTAATATATAGACTCATCTGAGATATGTTAAACAATGGTTTCTGTTCTGTAACGCTGATGTCTGCACTGGCTGTATGTGGCCAAGGAAGTACAGGTACCCCTGTGCTCCAATTCCCCAAGTCTACCTGCAGTGTCCGAACGACCCCCTCAGCTCATCCAGGAGGGGGCAGTTTCCCTTCTCTAAGGGACTCCCATTACTTACTTGCTTGTTGCTCCACTATCTTACTCCTCTCTTTCCCCAGCTCCAGGAAACTTTATTATTGTGGCAAGCAGGCAACAAGTTTTGTGTTACTCATGAAGTACTCTTTTTTAAAAAACCACATTGAAGAGACTAAAATATCATGAATTGAATACTTTGTAAATAAGTAAGGAAATAAGTAATGCTGTAGCTGATTAATTGGAAGAGCAAAGAGTACAAAGAAAAACAAAGAATCTCTTTTCATATTTCAAAATATTACCCGACAACATTTACAGTTCTTTGTCCAATGGACCAAATAGCCAAGAATTATCTCTGAAGTTCTCAGTACTCAGCTTGAGTCCTACCCAGAATTTTGGGGACTGTGGTACTTGAAAATTATTATTATTTTTTGTTAATGAGGGATTTATTCAATGCAATTTATTCAATGTTTATTGAATACCTCCTACATGCCAGTAGATGTTGAAATGTAATGAAAGACCAATAATCTCTATTTTCTCCCCAAATGCAAATAGTCAATGGAGAGTTTTCACAAGATTTTTGTGATGTAGGTCTCAGGTATCTAAGGAAATTGCCAACTGCCCTAAAGTCTTCCAGGGCCTCCCTCGCTCCTTGAACTGGAGCAAAAGTGCACATATTCAAACTGTAAACTGGGGCACATACTTGGATAAACTATAGTTTTCTGATTAAACATGCAGAGTAAATTCCAACACCGATCCCAGGTAATATGTTGAGTGTAATGTTTCAAAAAATAACTGCTTACACATTTCTCAGTCATGATTCTATCTTGGTTTTAGATGTCAATTCATATTGTACAAAGTCTGACCTCATCTGGATAAGTTGAGAGAGCAAGAAATGAAAATCAGATATGATTCTCAGGTATAAATACAAGAATTGGGACTTCAATGCTGGAACATCAGAAAACTGAAGAATAGGGGATTTTCAGATTTCTTGAGAATTTCCTTCTTCCAAAAACCACTTAATTTTCATGAATTGGGATATTTTGAAGTTACAATCTGTGGGTTTAGATAAAATCTCAGCATTCACAAGTCTGGATAAACCACAAAGTTCTGTCTTAAATGGAATTTCTGGTAACATAATGAGAAAAGTCAAAGTTGCACATGGGTGGAAAAAGGAGAAAATAAACAAATGTGGTTTGTTTATCATATAACCGCGCAGGCAGACAATCACACTGGGTGCTGGATCTGCCCAGCACGTAATCAAAAATCCTGCAGAAAGGTTTAATAAGCCACTACTATTGCTTGAGCCAGTTTCTCCCCAGAGATTTGGGCATTCACATCCCATCATCCTGGGGAAGGCATGGGGGAAGTCTGCATATTTGCGGAGAGTGTGGTTGTGGTTGGGAAATACTGTTGTGGGAACATGCTGATTACAATTACCAAAGTACAGTTTCACCATATTCAGTCACATCCATCTCTATCTGCCTTCCCCCTCTCATTTTTTTTTTTCCGGCCTTTTTAGTAACTTCCTTCCACCCCATTCCTATATAACTCAAGCTGTATTTTCCTTTAATATTTTTATTAATACTATTGATCACTAAAAAACCTTTCTCAATAGAAGCACTTTTTGCTATTTCTCCCAACAAGTATAACTAAATAGCTTAAACATCATACATAAACCAAAACAAGAAGGCTCTCCAAGGTGGCAAGAAGAACACAGACTGGCTAAGCCCTGTGGACCCAAGGAATGATGCTATAGTGAGATCCTGGGTTTTCTTTCCGCCACATACAGCTTAGATTTGGAGCTACAGAAGCCAGCAATCAGGAAATGCTAATAGGCATAGACAATAACGCTTGTTTTCTCAGGAAAGGGAGAGACTAAACAATAACAGCTTAACTCCAAAAAAATGTACAGAAAAAACTGCAGCCCCCATACTCCTAGGTTGAAAAAGGCTGAGTAGAAAGTCAAGGCCTCCACCTTGGCCCAGCTGTTGAGGGGTGCATGGGGCACCCTCTATGGCCCACTCCTGCTGGGGTGGTATCAGTGAAGGCCGAGCGGGGAGTTGAGAAGGCCATCTCGATCATGCATTAATGAATCCCATCCCACTCTGAGAGTGTCAGCGGCAAACACATGGGGAGCCTGAACTTCCTATTCCATGCTGTGGCAATGAAGCATCCTTCCCCTTCCACCCTTCAGTGGTGCCAGAGGAGGCCTAGTGGAGAGTAAGAAATTTCCCCACTGCGCACAGAGACATGAGTACACCCCGACTCCTGCCCTATGGTGCCAGTGGAGGCTATGCAGGAGGTGATAAGAAGGCATTCTAGCCAGGAAGGTGCCATTGAGGGTAGAATAGGAAGCCTGAAATCTCACCCCTACTCAGAAGTAATGAGGCACCCCCTCCTTCAACTTCCCTCAACCTCCAGCATGGTATCAACAGGGGCCTACTGGGGAACCTGGATGTCCTGCTCTCACCTGGCAGTAATGAAGACATCCTCCCATGTCCCTTGCCAGCATCAGAGGAGGCCTCCTAAAACAGATTTACATAAGATCCAGCTTCATAGCATAACACACAAAATGTCCAGGACACAATCACAAATCACGCCTTGTACCAAGAACTAGAAAAATCTCAACTTGAATGAGAAAAGACAATCGATAGATGCCAACACCAAGATGGCACGGATGTTGGACTTATCTGACAAGGAATTCAATAATCACTTTTTTTTTTTTTTGTGACAGAGTCTCACTCTTTTGCCCCGGCTAGAGTGAGGGCCGTGGCGTTGTCCTAGCTCACAGCAACCTCAAACTCCTAGGCTCAAGTGATCCTACTGCCCCAGCCTCCCGGGTAGCTGGGATTACAGGCATGCGCCACCATGCCCGGCTAATTTTTCTATATATTTTTAGTTGTCCAATTAATTTCTTTCTAATTTTAGTAGAGACGGGGTCTCGCTCTTGCTCAGGCTGGTTTAGAACTCCTGAGCTCAAACAATCCGCCCGCCTCGGCCTCCCAGAGTGCTAGGATTACAGGCGTGAGCCACCACGCTCGGCCCAATAATCACTTTTATTTATCAGGTTTATTGTAAATGTTGGTTTCTCAGTGAAGGAGGGCAGCTCAATTAAGATAGATCTAATGAAATATAAATTCTCATTTACCGAAATGTATTTATGAAAATGGTCACCCAGCACAACCACCATAAAGAAGCTGACAGCAATTAATGACAGGTTTTTTTTTTTTTAAATGAGACTGAAATATAGTTTAAAAATTTAAGAATTAGGGTAATAAAATATACCTGTCCCACTTCATCTACACAAATTGTTGTGACAAATGAGTTACATATCGGGGTTCTTCATTTGTCCACAAACATTTATTTCCATGTTTCACCATCCCTCGCAATGCCTGTACATACACTCTGTAATCATTTACAAGTGCCTATACACCTAACTGGTTGTAAACTAGAATTGTTCCAATATTGCCAAACATAATTACAGATATTATTTGTGAAAATGGAACCTAGTGAAGACAAGTTACCATCAAACTTCAAGTTAAATAGTTAATTTTTTATTTGCTCTGAGCTACTTTCCTTCCTTAACAAGTTCTTAATATCTAGTTCTTTAAAAAACAAGCCCAAAATGATTTTATTGAATTTGATAGTCGTTAAGATACCATTTCATTTTAAATGCTGTTTCTTCTCTCTCTCTCTTTCAGTCAATTTTTATTGAGTCTTTATTTATGAGATAATGGCATGATTCAAAAGCAATACAAGGCTTTTTATAGAATGTTTTTCCCTCTGAGATAAGACTATAAAAGTTCTTATAAACCTCTCTGCTCTTAAAAGCAAGATTTGGCAGACTCCAGTGGGGTTTCAAAACCATTAGATATCTTCAAGTGCATGGCCATTTGCCTTGACATATTTTTCACCTGGTTTTTATTTCCAAGAGAAAAAAAAAATTGTGGATGACTAACTTTTCCATTTAATGAAATGCAAAAGGATAAATTTATCACTTTCTACTATTATTGGTTTTATTTGGAGGCATGTGAACCTCAGGGATGGATCTTATTAACAAAAAGGGGGTTTTAAATTTTAATATTGAAATAAAGGAAGGAAAGAACGAAAGAAGAAAGAAGGGAAGATTTTTTTCTTTTACATGACTGCTCTTCCTTGTATTTGTAAGGAATTATTCCTTGTCTTACAAAATAAAACCATCTGACTGTGTTATAAAAAAGAGTTCTTGAAAATTGCCCAAAATACAGAAAATGTAATTTTTCTACTCCGGACTCTGTAGTATTGCAGAGTTATGTGAGGGAGAGTACAACAGATTATAATTATTTCCAAATTAGTAAACCTCAAAAATGTAGGAAGCAGAAAATTACTTGCAAGAAAAACGAAACTAGTATTTATAGTAATTAAGAGATGAGTAATTTGGAAGGGGACTATTTTTAGGAGGGAGAGTTCTACATTACTTAATTAGATAACAACTCTATTATAGAAACTTTCAAAAACAGTTTGTGCTAAGCAGCCCATGCTCTACTCTATGATATCTGAGACATCTACTCTTTCAACTACGGAGTTTAGACAGATACAAGAAATGCAAACACTGTAGCTTTACTCATGCTGTGTTCTCCTTTCTGCTTAAATTACAAATTGATTGTGTATGATTGGAAAACATACTAATAACACTTGGAAACTCCCAAAGCTTTTTAAATTAAATTAGAGATATGGTTAAGCCCTAGTTAGTAGATAAACTCTAGAAATCTGAGCACAAAAGCAAGTTCAATTTTATAATACATTCTTTTTCATTTTTAGCATCCAGTCATATTTCTATCTAATACACTTGGAAGTAGCAAGTCTTAGCTTCAATTTAATTCTCTGATTAGCTCTGCAGCCACTGAAAACCAAATTCTGGACAAAAGGATTCAGAACATTACCAAGGTAGTATGAATTGTCAGGATTTCTACAGAAATGCCTAAGGGGTAATAGCTGTCATCTCTGCCATTTGAAAGAAAATTTTCCTTAGTGGACATACTGTTGAAATATCCACACAGGTATTAATAAATAAAAATTCCAAAGGAAATGAAATCAACATGTGTGCTTTCAAGTAGAAGTAGATCTGTATATGTGTTCCATTACATAATTCAGAACAGCTCTGAATTTACCGGAATAGAAAGCCACTCCCTATCATCAATGTGGACATTTTCAAGCACATGGGTCAAAGGAACTGAGATAATATTTAGAGATATTAAGAATGGCTATTGCTCTTACCCGAATAAATACATAGGTTAAGATCTCCTTTTATAACTTCCCCATTTACATGTGCCCTCCCTCCCTTCCCTCCAGGTGTAGAATTCCCTCAAAATGTCAGAACTCACTTTTATAACTTTCTATATATTTAAGGTTATTTAGTTGCAAGCAACAGATACTTATGACATCCAACCTAAGCAAGTATAAAATGTATTTTAATGCTATAGAGCATCTTACAAAATTGGCAGGAAGTCTAGAGAACCAGGATCAGGAGAAATCTGGAACCCAAGAGTTGCTAGAGTTCCAAATATCAGGCACTGCTTGATCATCCTGTCAAAGATACCCGCAGGAAGAAATGAACTCCAAATACTATTCTGTCCCTAAGTCCTTCTACTTAAAAGCCAAAGTCCTTGGAGGGCAAGCCCAATTTCTCCAGCTTAGATCACATGCCTATTCCTTGTTTAGAAGAGAAGAGGGCACTGTGATTTTCTATCTCACCAAAATAGGACAAGTTCAGAGAGTTAATTAACCCAATAAAAATCAGGATGATACCAGTTGAAGTGGGGTGAAAGGATATTGGAAGATGAGAAAACTTTTCCATTACAAAGACTATATAGGTCAATTCTCTCATTCCTTTAAGCATTGTAGACAACAGGTAAGTGATAGGTGCAATATACACAAACAGTAATTGATTGTAATGGTTGAAAGCTAATAAACTTAGTCTCTTGTGGGGTATCTACGTTAAAAAAGGAACACAGAAACTCCAAAGAAGACTCTAAAGAGGCAGACCTTCTTTGAATGTTCCCCAATGCATTTCTCAAGCAAACTCCTATCAACTTTTATCCCATCATACCAAAAATATCAGACATGGTAATGTGGCATCCACTGCTAAAAAGTTCTTTTGCCTTTCCAAGAAGAAAAAAGGAGATCTATTGACTGCTTCACTGTATGTGGGACACACTCAAAAAAGATGTCCAAATGATTATGAGTCACTATCTGAGTCATTAGTTTCCCAGGGCTCTGTAAAGAAACACCACAAACTTGGTGGCTTCAAACAACAGAAATTTTTTCTCTCATGGTGCTGGAGGCCAGAAGTTCAACATCAGTTTCATTGGGCTGAAATCAAGGTTCCAGCCAGGCTGTGCTCCCTTCAGAGGCTCTGGCGGAGAGTCCATTCCTTGTTTCCTACAGTTTGGGAGGTTAATGGCGTTCCTTTGCTGTGTCCTCTGCATCCATCTTCACATGGCTTTCTTCTCCTTTTCTGTCTGTTTCAAATTTCCTTCTGCCTCTCTAAGGACATTTGTGATTACATCCAAACTCCACCAGAGTAATCCAGGTTAATCATCAATGTCAAAATCCTTAACTTAATCATGTCCATAGAGACGCTTTTCCCTTATAAGGTGACATTTATAGGTCCTAGGAATTAGGGCCTGGTATCTTCGGGTGACCATTATTCAGCCAACTACACAGCATAACCCAGAGAGCTTACTGTTTTCTGGATATAACTGAATGCTACTTTGTATTATTTTCCCTGAGAAGAAGGTAAATGTGTTCTATGGCTGAAAATAAAAGGACTGACCAAAAAAGCAGCTTCACAATCAGAGACTACACTTCCCTATTCCCATTAATATCTAGATGTAGCCATGTGACTAATTTTGTCCAGTGAAAAGTGAGTGGAAGTGATTGATATTTGTCATACTGGGCCAAAGATTTTAAGAAGCTAGTGTGCCTCCCCAGTAGTCTTTTTTTTCCTGTTGCTGGGTGGATTAAGACTATGAAAAGGGAATGATTGAGACATAAAATGGAAGAAACTGTCAACCTAAAGAAGAAACAGAGAGGGAGACTTTAAAAAAATGATATTTATACAGGAATAGGCATTGCAGTGGAAATAATGTGCCATAATAAATTATGTGTGTATTCAGGGAGGTAAAGGAAGACAAAGATTTTTAAAAGAAAAGTGGGAATCACATTATTGTTTTGAGTGAAGTATCCTTGACGACAAATATCAGTAATAACAAGGGTGGTGCCAGTCCAAGGATGCGCAGGCAGTTGCTGGGCAGATATCCTCGCGGAATTTTGTCTTTATGTGTGTGCGTGTAAGGTTGCAATGGTCTTTGTGTGGGGTTGTGGTTTTTGTAGTCTTTTGTGATAGTTCTTGTTACCAGGCATTTGTGTATGAGAACCTTCCCTTCATGGCCTTCCCCAGCTGTTTCTGTTAGGGTTTTTAACACAAGTGACTCCATCAACTTCCCGATTTCCCCTTTTTGATCAAGATCTTTCTTCAGAAGCACTACTAATGAATCATCTTGTAATTAGGTTTTAATTGTTCCTCAGTTCTGGGATGGACCTGTCCTGGTTTGCTCTGCTCTGGTCCCACATCAGAAGGACGTGAACTAGAAGTCAGTGTCAAAACCCTTTTAGCCACATTTGACCAACAAGGGAGCTTTAGAGGGAATGACTCTCAGGCTAAGTCTACCTGGAGTCCATTGTTAAGTTTAATTTTGTCTGTTCCATGGGCATTTGCTATTGTCTCAAAGTGCTGAGCCAGCATTATTCTCTTAGGAGCTATACTTCTGCAGAAATTTAACAAGTCACAAGTGCAATGTTTACAAAGGAAAATACAAATTAAAATAGTAACCTCAGTTTGTGTAATAGCTTTGAGCCATGAACCTAGGCTTAAAGGCAACCAATTGAATAAATCAAATGACCATAGAGAATTAGGTGAGACCTGTTGTAACCACGTGGCCTGTTTTCTTACTTTGTGTATATGGGTTTCAAATTTCTCAGAGAAATTTATCCAGGTACAAAATGTGGTATTAGAAATAGCACAGACATTTTCTTATTCAATCAATAGATGGTATAGAGCAATTTTATCATCTAGTATCCCGTGACAGGGTTGAATTAAAAATGAGAGTGAGCAAGAGTTGGAAGAGGGATGTTGCCAAAATCATCCACTAGGTGGACTAAAGGATCTCTTAGGTCAGGTTCTGTCGAGTTACCAGCAAAAGCTACTGACAGAAATTTTAATTATGCCATTATCCTACCAAGTGAAATAGGTAGGTATTAAGTGAGGTGAGAATCTCATTATAATATGGAGTCTTGTTTTGACACCTAGGGAAAAACTGCCCATAGTATAAAGCTATCAACTTTTCCTTCCGGTTTGCAGTTTGAATGGCTCTGGTTATGGCATTGGGTAGTTTGGTGAACTTTCTGTGTTACCCATACATCAAGCTCATTCCTTAAAATTCATCCAGTTTCAGTTTACAGGGCTTTAGGAACAGAGCAGTTCTCATTTTTAGTAATTCCATGGAAAAAAACTGAATTGGAGTGATATAGACTACATACAGGAGCACTGCCACTATACCTGGCTAATTTTAAAAAAATGTTTTTAGAGTTGGGGTCTCACTATGTGGTCCAGGCTAGTCTTGAACTCCTGGCCTCAAATGATCCTTGTACCTCAGCCTCCCAAGTTGCTGGGTTTAGAGACATGAGCCACTGCACCTGGAGTCATTTTATTTTAAGACCATTTTATCATATGATTTCTTTCATACAAAATTATTTTGTAAACCTTTCACATTTTTACCAAAAATATACCTTTACATCTATAGCTATTTAAGCATCTTTCTCTCCCATTTACTGATTTCTTTTTGTTTTTATTTTTTCCTAAATCCATATTTTGAAACAGGCTTCAATAACCTCTGAATTTATATAAAATTATTTTTCAATAAAAAACACAATGTTATGTCTTTTGATAATTTTTAAATAAAAAACGTTTTGGGGGACATTTTTATTTACAGAATTATATATGTTAATGAGAATTTTTAATTCTTGGTAACCTTAATTTTTAGTGAAAATCTAGGAAGAAAGAAATTTTGAATTGTCTGTTACATATCAGTATTTTATAGATGAGAACTATTTTATAATTTTAGAAATATGTTTTCCCTTAACGTGATTTATGTTATTACACCAAAATATATTTAGCATTTTTATAAAATTTAAGAAGTCAAGAACAAACATATATTTATGTTCAGCAAATTATGTTTTAGCATTTTATTTGGATATGATCCAGACATTTAATGAGTATTTATCATGTAATTAAATAACTTTAAGATGAAAAATTAATTTATAAATGTTTATCTGATTTATATTTATCTACTTTATTTTTAACAATTATACCTAGATTACTTATGAAAACTGAGATATTAGACAAAGTCAGAATTTCAAGGGTTTTTTTGTTAACCATATTCATAGCCTATGAATATCAAGTGTTTACTTAAGTAAGCACTTTAAAATTAAATATATGTGTATTGTGTCAATAACTCAGAATTTATAGCTGTTTTTATTAAACCAACATTATTAAATTTGTCTTCTTTATCAAAGAGTTACACAAAGATTATTCTGCTTTTAGGCTGGTTTGATAATTTTATGACCTTAAAACATATAGCAGACACAAATATACTGTCTGACCATTAAACCTAAGTAAAAATGTATGATGATAATTTTGAAGACATTTCTATTTTTATTTATTAACAGTTTTAAAACCTGCTTACTTAACAAGGATTTATTAAGTCATAGGAACTAAAAGTCATTTGGCTTAATGACTACATATTTTATATCTAAACTAATCTCAATAAAATTTATTAAGGATTTCTGGCCAACTACACTAGATTTTACCATGTAGACACAACAAACAACATGCAAAAACACACATTAACCAATATATACACACAAATAAAGATCTTATAGCTTTCATTTGAGAATTTTAGTCATGACACAGTAAAACTTAATAACACAAACTCACCAGTTCATAAAAGGATAGCCGAATTCAAGTTATATTTCTGACAAAATGCAACCTGTTCACATGGCTAAATTCTGTTTGTCCTGATAGGTAATGTGATGGAGGCTGTGGACCAAAATTTTGCATAAAGTAGTTTTCATAGTAGTTTGAAATAAGCATCTTTTACCATCTTTTTCTTTTCAAATAAGTTTAGAATCAAATATTCAAATATCTACATTTTAGTTAGGACCTGCTGAATTGTATCAGATAAACAAAATGTCCAAGTGCCCTTGAAATTTTTAGTAACAAATCTTGCTTTTGTCTGGTTTGCTTGATTAGTCAATGCAGGTGGAGATGCATTTTAGAGATATTATTCAGAGATGTTATTTCTCTGAGCTCAAACATTTTTTGAAAGCTCTTTAAGACATTTTTTCTTATCTTGAAATGCCTAAGAAAAACGTTTAAGTGGCTTTTGAAATTAGCAATGGTGCATTATCTTAATATAAGTGAAAAAGTCAACAGATTCAGAGTAGACAGAAAATAGAGAACTTAGAAGGTTCTAAATATTAACTCTATAGTTAGCTGCAGTTTGTTTTAACAAGCTTAGGGAGTTTGAATAATGGCCGTTGAGCTCTGAATTTTCCTTGGTGTAATTTGTCCATCAGTTTGCAAAGGTGAATGAGAATGAACAATAAAATTCGAATGTATAGCTGGCTGGAGTCCCAGAGTGTTTGGAATGCTTTCAAATTGTAAGGATCTCATTCCATTTCTTATTAATCTCTCAAGGGCAAAGAAAATTTTATAAATCCTATTGGGAAATGTCAGGAGTTTGTAGTGTAGTTTTAGACGGTGGCAACTGCCCTAGTGGCTTTTAATTGGCCATCTTGCACACACCATTTAGAATGTCTATTTTTGCTCTTGGAAGATATTCAGAAACAAGCCAGGGAAAAAGAGCCAAATCATTTGTAGACATGTGTAACCAAACCAAAATTAAATCAAACTCACATAAATTTTAACCCAGATGTGCAAATCAAACAAAATATTAAACCAGGAATGCATAATCAAAGTGAATTCACAAGAAAAGACATGCTGCACAGACAAGACATAAATTTTGTAGAAACCAGAATACTTAAACCAGAAGCCATTTCTTTATATCAGAAAGGGCTTGCCAAAACAAAACAAAACAAAACTTTTATATTTCCAGAAGCGATCCAAGGTCCTTTTTATAAGGCAGCGTTATAACAAAATCAGGTTCTGAATAAAGTAAAAGAGAACTCACTGAAGGGAGAGAGTCTGAGAATCTGAGAAAAGACTGATCAGGGCAGAAAAGGCAACTCACAGAAACAGACAGCACAAGGGCTCCATCTGTATCATACTCAATTCCAGTGGCCACAAATTCCGTTTGCCCAAGGTGAGGTCACTTTTGCTCCATTTCTGATACCATTATGTCAATTTGAGTAACAAGCAGAGAGGGAGACTAAAGGAAAATGATGTTTATTTGGGAATAGGCATTGCAATGAAAATACTCATGACATAGTAAACTATGTGCATATTCAGGGAGGTAAATAAAGAAAAAGGTTTTTAAAGGAAAGAGGAGGATTACATAACTGTTTTGAATCAATTACCCTTGGCTACAAGGATCAGTAACAAAAGTGGCACCAGTTTGAAGTTGGACAGGCAGTTGCCGAGCAGATGTCCTCAACAAGTATTTTTTCGTGAAAGGTTGCAATGACATTTGTGTAAGGTTGTGGGTTTTGCAGTCTTTTGTGATAGCTCTTGTTAGTGGATATTTGCACATGAGAACGCTCCTTTTATGGCCTCCCTCAGCTCTAGATTGTCAGAGTTTTTAATACAAGTGACTCCATTTTGTTTACAATTGTAGAAAATTGAGTGTCTTAATGATTGTATGGAGGAAAGGTATCTGTCAATATATCCCAAACAAGATAAACAAAGAAACACATACCTAGAAACATTGTAGTGAAAATGGAAACATCAAAGAAATATTAACATAGTTCTCTTTTATCCATAGTTTTACATTCTGAGATTTCAGTTACCCACTATCAACCATAGCCTGAAAATATTAAATGCAAAATTCCAGAAGTAAGCAATTCATAAGTTTCAAACTATATGCCATTCTAAGTGTAATGAAATCTTGCACTATCTGGCTCCATCCCACCCAGGACATGAATCATCCCTTTGTCCAGTGTAACCATGCTGTACACTACCCTCCCATTAGTCACTTAGTAGCCCTCTTGTTTACCAGATCAACTGTCCCAGTATCTCGGTGCTTGTGTTCAAGTAACCCTTATTTGGCTTAATTCAGATATGGCAAAGAGAAGCTGTAAAATGCTTCCTTTAAGTGAAAAGGTGGAAGTTCTCAACTTAAGGAAAGAAAAACAATTGTATCTTAAGGCTGCTAAGATTTATGGTAACAATGAATCTTCTATTTGTGAAATTATTAGGAAGGAAAAAAATTCATGCTAGTTTTGCTGTTGCATCTCAAACTGCCAAAGTTACAACCATAGTGTATGATAAGTGCTTAGTTAAGGCGGAAACAACCTTAAATTTGTGGGTAGCAGCATGTTGCAATTGATGGCAATTGAGTTTGGTACTATTTGCAGTTTCAGGCATCCAGTGGGGGTCTTGGAATGAATCCCTCCATGGATAAGAAGGGATTACTGTAAAAACGTCTTGAAATCATTAGAGAGAAAAGACTGGCTACCTAGAAAGGCATAATAGACTGACTAATGATAGGTTGATAAAAGATTAATGATAGAATTTCAACAGTAACAAAGGAACCAAGAAAACAGTGGAAAAATCTTAAAGTGTTGAGAGAAAATATGTATCAACCAAGAATTGTGTATCCAGCCAAACTCTATTTCTAGTGCAAGTGTGAAGTGTGAAGTAAAGTATTTCTAGAGCAGAAAGCAAACCTTTGAAAGTTTATCACCTCATTATCATTAGCAAGAAGAAAATTGATTACAAGAGGACAGATAGAACACAAGAAATATTGAAAAAAATGATAAATATATATATAAATATAAAACTTGTCTGTATAAGTTAATACTGATAATATCTAATTTTGCTTGGTACAAAAAGAACAGAGCTAAAATACTGGGTACCTAGAGTACATGAGTTGCAATGTTGTTGATTTTGAGCCAACTGCCAATTATTAAATTGGAGCATACACTTTTAAGTTAGATTCTACCCAAGTGAAGACCTAGTTGAGGATGTCAATTAAAAGATACAACCAAGAAAGCTACTTTTTGTTATAAAGTATATTTATTTTCATTCGACAAGTTAATGAAGCAATCGATTAAGCCAACAAGCTATGACAGTTGAAAGACAGGGAGGGGATGCACTACCTTATGCCTATAACTTTGCCAGACATTCTATTTCCTTTGGCTGTTTATTCCCAGCTGATCCTTTGTTCACAAGTATTCTCTAACCCAAGCAGTGTTAGGTGGTCACAGTAATCTCCCTTAACTATCTGCAGCAAGATCAGAGTACTCCAGAGAGGGGCAGGGAGTACAATGTTGTCCTTGTCTGGAGGGTGGCAGACGAGGCATTATATGCTTAACTAGGAACCTGGGCATATATGATATGTCTATTGGTTCAAATTAACTTATAAATGTCTTTAGACTTCGAGTAAATAGGATGTGTAAAACAGATGTTACTTGTTTAAAAATTAAATGTCTAACAGATATTTATCAGTATCAGTTTTTCCAGAAGTCTCCAGATTAGCCAATCAGAAGGTTTCCATTAATGATGGAGTAAGATCCTAACAGAGGACTCACCTCTCATTAAGCAGCTGTAAAACTTAGACGTAATACAAAAAGCTACGGGAGAGTGAATGTGGAAGCAGACAGGCTCTGCTTGTCTCAGATGGGGAATACACCCTTCAGGGACAGTCTCGGAATGGTATAAAGCAGGCACCTATTTCCAAATCTTAGCATGGGGTTAATTGCAGTCTATGAGGCCACCCAGCAGTGTGCGGGGTAATCGTGAAAAATCACACTGTATTTCTGGCTGGGGGAGCCAGAAAACGGATCTAGGAAAATGCCACTGAAGTGAGGGAAAAAGTCCCGAAAGGGAAAGGGCCAGAGAAAGAACTCCATACTCACATCTCTAACCCCTGAACAGACGAAAATGGCTCCCTCCTTTCAAGTATTCTTCTGCGCAAATTCCAGCAACCTCAGCCTCTGTGCTCAATCTCTGTCTTCTCATGTCAGCAAGACACCATGCTCTGCTCGTGTTCCTTTCTGTGAGAGAGTAAGGATTTCTTAGGTCGTTCCTGGCCATCCCACAGCCACGCCCAAGTGTGTGGCCTTCTAGATCCCCAGCAGTACGTCTGAGCTTTCTTAAAACCCCATATGGACATCTCATTCTGTAATTCATTAGGGAGTCTTCCAGTGCTTTCAAATATTAATAGATACATGCACTTTATTTTGCACATTTATTCGTTGTTATTCACAGAGTATTGCTCTGAGAAAACTGATCGTACTATTCCCAGAAATAAAAATTCCATACAAGATTTTCCTTTAATATTTTTTGGGACAGTCTCTTATTTGCCTAACTAGCATTGCCACCTCAGTCACCGGGATGTTAAATAATTACTGCTGATTGGTTTTTCTCAAATGCCCTGGACACAGGACCTTTCCCACTGAGCAAGTTCTGAGTCAGTTCAATAAACACTGTGAATTGGGCTTTTCCAGGGAACTGCAAGACAGGTCCAACAGGAACAATTATCTGGAGACGGAGCTCTTTGGGGAGCATCAAGACCATTCTGCCTCCTTCAGTGGTTGCTAGAATGCTGGTTTTCAAGGCTACCAAGAATTGGGATAAGGAATTGCAAACAGGGCAAGTAAAAGTGCCACAAAGCTGTTCTTCTTACTGAGATTCAGTCATTTTTCCTGAATAAACACTCCTCAGAGTATCACAAGCCTTTCGTTAATTTCCAGAGTTCTGAAAAAGTTTATTTGGATTGTTTTTTCCTGTGGTTTCATTATTTTTATGGAAGAACAGATTTTTCAGAGGTCCTTACTCTACCATTCTAGAAATGCTGCTTCTCCCATATATTTATTTTGCTCTTCATTCTTTCTTACACCTCTGTCATTTGAGATCACTTTCCTTCAGCCTGAAGAGTAGTATCATTTAATATTTACTTTGGTGTGAGTCTTCTGATGACAAAATCCTTCAGATATTTTTGTTTAAAAATGGCTATAGGCCGGGCGCGGTGGCTCACGCCTGTAATCCTAGCTCTCTGGGAGGCCGAGGCGGGCGGATCATTTGAGCTCAGGAGTTCGAAACCAGCCTGAGCAAGAGCGAGATCCCGTCTCTACTAAAAATAGAAAGAAATTAATTGGACAACTAAAAATATATAGAAAAAAATGGCTGTAATTCCACTGCATTTTCAAAGAATATATTTGCTGAAAATTAAATTATATATTTTAATATTTTCTTTCAGCAACCCAAATATATCATTTGTCGTTTATGATTTATCATAAGAAGTCAGCTACTTGTCTTATTTGGCTTCTTTTGAGATATTCTGCCTTTTATTTTCTGGTTGCTTTTAAAACTTTCTCATTTTTGTTTTTCTCTGTAGTTTATGCTGCGCCTGGAGATGATTTTCTTTGTGCATGTCCTGCTTAGAGTTTGTGGTGCCTTTCAAACACGTCCATTGATCTCTGTCACCAGTTTTGAAAGATTCTTAACTATTACTTCTTCAAGTATTGTTTCTTTTCCACTCTCTTCTCTCTTCTCCTTTTGGTACTCCAAGTAGATGTATGTTTGTCCTTTTTATTAAGTCTAATGTTTTTTAGATATCCTTTTCTGCATTTAAAAAATAATTTTGTTTGTGCTTCAATCTGGACATTTCTTCTAACCTGCCCTATAATTCACAGTGGTCCCAGCAGCCATCTATTCTGCAGTTAAATCCATTCTCAATGTTCTTAAGCAACTGTATATTTTAGTTCTCCAAGCTCCATTCGGTTCTTTTTTACTTTACAGTGATCTGATGAAATTTTTGGCTCACATGTAGTTCCTTGAACCTATTTATCACACTAATTTTAAAGTGCTTTGATCTGCATCTCCCATGTATCTTTTTCTAATGATGTTTTGTCACTTCAATACAGTCATGTTTTCTCTTATGTTAGTTTTTGTTTGCTTTGTTTGGTTAGCTTGAGTGCAGGATATTATACTGTAAGGTTAGAGGATCCCCCCGTCAGGGTCTGCAGGATGTACCTTTGCCCACAGAGGATTTACTTTTATTCTGGCAGGCAGCTCAGCAAGGGGTACTAACAATGCCGGCACACATTAATCTCATCAGTCATTGAAATGATGTAAACCTGGGCTTTAGTCCTTTCCAGTGCTGGTCTATTTCTGTTTACCCTAATTTTTAGAGTGTAACCCTTCAAGGTGTCAGCAAAAGGTGTTTTCCAAGGCCTCTCATCATGGATGCGTCCTGGACTCCAATTTTTGTTCTTCCCCAGCCTCTCGGCCCCATGAGTCAGCCTAATTAAGCATTGTTCAGCCTCCCCACCTCTGAGCTGCCTCTTTAGGAATCAGTAAATGTATTGAGAAGAAAAGCAGCACCTGATGCTGAGATTATCTTCCTGGGTTTCCAATCTTTCCTGTATTCTAGCCTCTCAAATCCTCTATCTTCATTACTTAGGTTGTTTTCCAATGGCGTCAAATAGATATTTATACCTTATTTTGTACATTTGCTTTTCTGTTTGTTTTTACAGGGTATTGCTCTGAAGCAACTGATTGCACCATTTCCAGAAATAAAAACTCCACTCAAAATTTTAGTACTTGACCCTGGGTTTCTGAATCTGATTTCTAGAAATAAATTTGTTTTTTTTTTTTTTTTTACCCCAAGGAAAAGTTGTTTCCCACCAGAGGATATAATTGAGATTTTTATGAAATTCAAAGAAAAGAATGCCACATCACCATGGTGGCTTCCTGATGCCATGACAGAAAACCTTAATTAGAATCAACTGGGGTGCTTGCTAAAGCTGTAGAGTCTTAGGCTCTAACTCGAACCTGCTGACCCAAACTCTGTTTGGAGCGCCCCAGAAGTACATTCTACAAAGCTTCTCTTTAATTTTTAAGCAAAGGAAAGACTGAGAACATTTGCACCAAGAGAAGAAACCAAAAAGAAGATCTAAGTATTGACTAGTATATTAGTTTACTAGGGCTGCTATAACAAAGTACTACATACTGGGTGGCGTAAACAACAGATGTTTATTTTCTCACAGTTTTGGAGTCTAGAAGTCCAAGATCATGGTGCCTGCAGGGTTGGTTTCTTCTGAGGCCTCTCCTCTTGGCTGGCAGATTGGTTATCTTTTCCTTGTGTCTTCACATGGTCTTCTATCTCTATATGTTGGTGTCTATATTTTCTCCTCCTATATGGTCACTTGTTTTATTACATTAGGGCCCATCCTAATGACTTTAATTTAATTGCCTCTTGAAAGACCCTATTTCCAAATAGTCACATTCTAAGGTCCTGAGGATTATAACTTAAAATATGATTTTGGGGTGGGGGCACAAGTCAGCCTATAGGACCTGAGGTAATGGATTTTGGCTCTCAGGAAGAATTGTCATTATTTCCATACATTGGAGGCCATTAAGATTTAGTTAAATCCAGAGAACATTCAGAAAATGACTCTCCAAACTATTACACTCAGTAATAAAGTGAAGAGACAACTTTTCCAGGAATGTCAATCTTATTGCTAAATTCCCCAAGACTGCCATATGTCCTGCTCTTTCAAAGGTGTAGGTGTTCAACATTTCCTTGAATATAATGAGATATTTCAGAATTTTTTGAAAACTATCTCTTTAAAACTTAATATTATCTTAACTGAATTTCTTAATTTTTAGAAAAAATAAAGTAAAAAAATGCATGAACTTCTTTAATATCCTTGTAAAAATGAGTGATGTATTTGTCGCTTTTTAAAAAGAACTTATATCATTCCCTTAAAGATCAATCCATGGAGAGTACAGATCTTTAGATTATTGACTGCTGAAGTATCACAACCAATAAATTACCAAAATAGTATTAAATAGATCTCACACTGCAGACACCTAATCTCTGGAGTATAGGGAGAGTTCAAGGAGAAGTTAATTATTTAAATTTACATAGCAACACATTTATTCAACATGTACTTACCAATAGTACTGTATATTTTTGCCTACTTTAAAATAGGCATTTTAGTGGTTACAAAACAAAAACAAAAAAACCTCTGATCCATGGACCTTGCTCTCAAAGCGCTTATAGTCTAGCTGGGAAGACACTAAAACCATGGAATGTTTCATGGAATGTTGGGAGTCATCCTTGCTCAGAGGTTATACTACTCTCTGAGTTAACTATCTGAGCCGTATATTGTATTGTCAAAGTAAATACAAAGATTATTGAAATTTAAGGTAGAAAAATTAAGATTACATTCAACTCAACTTGAAATAGCTGAATTTCCATCAATGCTAATTATTTATGATGTAGATAGTTGAAAAGAGTAGCCAAAAGTAGAAAACATTTTAAGTACAAAATAAAGATTAC
>NW_012148208.1:1693530-1695141 GCF_000956105.1 Propithecus coquereli | reverse complement strand
TGCTTCTTTCACATTATTTCACCCAGGTGGATGATACATGGAACTATGATTTGCACTTTTTTTTAATTTTTGAGATAGGGTCTTGCTCTGTCCCCTGGGCTAAAGTACAGTGGCATCATCATAGCTCACTACAACCTCATCAAAGCTCACTGCAGCCTCCAACTTCTGGGATCAAGCGATCCTCTTCCCTCAGCCTCCTGAGTAGCTGGGACTACAGATGCCACCACCATGCCCAGCTAATTTTTCTATTTTTTTGGAGAGATGGAGTCTCATTCTTTCTCAGGCTCGTCTCAAAGTCCTGGCCTCAAGTGATCTTCCCACCTTGGCCCCCAAAGTTCTAGGATTACAGGAGTGAGCCACCATGCCTGGCCTGGTTTGCACCTTTTGATTGCTGCATAGTACTCCATTATATGAATATAGTATGTTCTGATTTATCAGTTCACTGTTGATGGACATGTGGTTTGGTTTGTTTTTGCTAATACGAACAATATTTCGAAGAACATTTTGTACATGTAAAATGATATACATGTACCCAAATTATCTTTAGGAAAAGTGCTTAGGAATTGCTGAATAATGTACTTATAACTCCAGATTTTTTAAAGTAACACTCAACACTTTTCCAGAGTGGTTGCATTAATTTACCCACCCACCAGTATGAGTGTTCATGTTGCTACATGCAAATCTGCACCAACATTTGGTAGTGAGAATGGCTAAATTTTGTTGTCAATTTTATGTGTGTTTGGTGGTTATTTTCTTGTGGCTTGAATTTGCATTTTCTTGATTACTAATATGGGTGAGCACCTTTCCATGTTTATCAATCACTTAGATTTGTTTTTATTTTGTCAAGTGCCTGTTCAAGCCTACTTTATTATTGGATTATCAGGCATTTTTGTATTGGTTTAAATATATGCATGTACATGTTTTTTTCCTGCTCTGTGGCTTTCTTAACTCTGCTAACTCCTCACATCTTCTATACCTGCCAGTCTTTCAAAAACATTGTAGTTGCTTGTAGTTTGGCTCCATCCACTTGTATTTTAGGGCTTATGAAAATGTCTTGTGTAATTTTGTTGAACAAGATGTCTATGGGTTTTTCTTTAGCCTATTTACTCTATGAAACTGGGGATGTTTCAGAAAGCGTATCATAATTACCTTACCCGAGCCTTACGTCCACTCTTTATCACATTTTGCTATCAGTGCATTGTCCTCTTGCATGTTGCAAATATTTCCTCCCACTAAATTGTCTTGTCTTTTCACCCTCTTTAGGGCATCTTTTGATGGACAGAATTCTTAATTTAATGTGGTTGCATTTATCAAAAATTTCCTTCATATTTAATTGTGTGAAGAAATCCATTGTTATTCCAAGATCTTAAAGATAATTCCTTATGCTAGCTTGTAAAAGATTTATAGATTTCTGAGATTTCATGGAACAGCTTGTATCTGAATAATTTTCCTGCCATCAATAACCATAAAAATGCATAAATATATATAAAGCAATTCTTTTCAGTGTTTGGACAATGGATAACACGAAGATGGAATACTTGAGACCAGTGAAATACATCAGTTAAGCTTTCTTCCTGGAGACATTTTCAAACTTATGGAGCAAGGGAAGTG
>NW_012148208.1:1690487-1693480 GCF_000956105.1 Propithecus coquereli | reverse complement strand
GCAGAAGTCTAATCACAGCAGATTGGGTAAACGTGTGGCACAGGCTGGTTCTCTGGAAGCAGAGATTGGTCAGCACCTGTGGAAAGAATGGGAAAAGTAGGATTGGGTAGAGAGAGTCCAGCTGTGATTATCAAAGCTGTGGCCAACCCAGTGGAGGACTCTGGGGCATATATGGTTCCGCATGGAGCCAAAATGGCCTGACCTTTAATTCACGCATCCATGGGCCCTTGAAGTGGGAGACCCCAGGAAAAGTAGGCCAGCGAGTGACCCTCTGCAACTGAGGCAGATCCTGTAGGACCTGCCAGCAACAACGGGAGACTCCTCTCTAAATCCAACTCAACATGGGATTAGAGAGATGATGTAAAGATAATTTAAGGCCACATTTTTGGGAAGATTTATTAATTTGATAAACACGATCACATCTATCATACTATTTCTTTCAATTCTCCTTTCTAAAATTCTTCATTCCCTATGTATGGACAACTGCCATGAAAGTTGAGACAAATTCTTTTAAACATCCACATCTGAAAGGATTCTTTATGCTAATTTCTACATCTTTTATATTTACCTCTTGGCCATGGCTTATATAAAGTCAACTAAGACGCCGTGTTCCTCAAGTCTAATACTTTTCATTTTTTATTTTCAACTTTTCTGGGTATAAGTTGCCTGACTCACGAAGGATTTGAATTTGTTATTACTAGGTTTCTGCTATCACCATCAACCTGGAGCCACTTCAAAATATAAAGTTGTCATCTTGAGATTTTTCAGATTATCTGTGCAATGTCAATTCCAGCCTCAAACCCACATACCCAGATACTCAGCTAGTGGTTGTGATTTGTTCCTTCCATCCAGAGTAAACCACGAAAAAGACAACTTTATTTACTGTCTTGCTTGGGGAGAAGGTTTTCTTCCTTTTTCCTGATGAATTTTCCTTTTGCATGGGCCCTGGGTTTTATGTTTTTCCCTGCTTACTCGCCTAAATTAAGTTTGTGGGCCTAAAGATTGAGTTTACAGTGGGAGAAAGAAACTAGTAAATTTTTTTAAAAATGTAAAATTATGTAAAAAAGTTAGTATCTACTTATGTGATGAAAAAAATTACAAAAATATGACAAATATCAAAAAATATCATTAAATCCAGTCATCTCTATACTTTTTTTGCAGGTTTTTGTCTGCACCCCTTTGTATGCTGCCAATTTTAACATTCTATCGGGAGACTAGAAAAGTAATTTATTCTTCCTTTAGCACAGTTGATCAAAATGGATTCAGGCTTTCTTGACTCTTGGCCATTGAGAATATTGTTTACTTTCTTCTTAGCTGTCCTAACAGATACATTAAAACTGTTCTAATATTTAATCCGACCTCATAAGTATCTGGTTAATGGGAGTGTTTTCTGGCTGTATGGGCAGCCATGTTGCTGGAAAAAGAAGTCCCCATTGAACTCTTGAAATCACTCCAACTTGCCTTTGTCCCCACCACTCTGAAACAACCCTTGTCAAGATTGCCTACTCTTTTGTCCTCATTTTACTCAGAAGCACTTCACATAGGTGTCCACTTTCTACTTCTAGAGAAATTCTCTATTGGACCAAGAGACGCCACCTGATTTTCCTACTTCATTTGATATTCTTCTCTATTTCCTTCACAGGTTTTCCCTCTGGCATAGAACCTGTTAATGTTCCTCAGACTCAGTCCTAGGCCCTCCTCTCTTCTTTCTCAGTCATCTTATTATATGATATTATGAATTCCCTTGGCTATAAATGTATCTCAGAGCTGATGATCTATATTTAACTTTATACCTCTGGGAGATAATTCTACTCTAAGCTCTGAATTTATAACTTCAATTGCATATTTACATACAGAAAATTAAAACACAAAATCATATCAAAGTAGAAGTCCAGAGACTCTCAGATGTTCCTTTCAAATTCCTCCCTCCTATCTTGACCACTATCTTGACTTATATGGTAATCCTTTCCTTGATTTTTTAATTTAGTTTTACCATCCATGAATGCATTCTTGTATACTTTGGTTTTACCTAAGATTTTTTGGAACATTAAATAAATGAAATTATACTGTATATGCTTTCGTCTTGCTTCTTTCACATTATTTCACCCAGGTGGATGATACATGGAACTATGATTTGCACTTTTTTTTAATTTTTGAGATAGGGTCTTGCTCTGTCCTCTGGGCTAAAGTACAGTGGCATCATCATAGCTCACTACAACCTCATCAAAGCTCACTGCAGCCTCCAACTTCTGGGATCAAGCGATCCTCTTCCCTCAGCCTCCTGAGTAGCTGGGACTACAGATGCCACCACCATGCCCAGCTAATTTTTCTATTTTTTTGGAGAGATGGAGTCTCATTCTTTCTCAGGCTCGTCTCAAAGTCCTGGCCTCAAGTGATCTTCCCACCTTGGCCCCCAAAGTTCTAGGATTACAGGAGTGAGCCACCATGCCTGGCCTGGTTTGCACCTTTTGATTGCTGCATAGTACTCCATTATATGAATATAGTATGTTCTGATTTATCAGTTCACTGTTGATGGACATGTGGTTTGGTTTGTTTTTGCTAATACGAACAATATTTCGAAGAACATTTTGTACATGTAAAATGATATACATGTACCCAAATTATCTTTAGGAAAAGTGCTTAGGAATTGCTGAATAATGTACTTATAACTCCAGATTTTTTAAAGTAACACTCAACACTTTTCCAGAGTGGTTGCATTAATTTACCCACCCACCAGTATGAGTGTTCATGTTGCTACATGCAAATCTGCACCAACATTTGGTAGTGAGAATGGCTAAATTTTGTTGTCAATTTTATGTGTGTTTGGTGGTTATTTTCTTGTGGCTTGAATTTGCATTTTCTTGATTACTAATATGGGTGAGCACCTTTCCATGTTTATCAATCACTTAGATTTGTTTTTATTTTGTCAAGTGCCTGTTCAAGCCTACTTTATTATTGGATTATCAGGCATTTTTGTATTGGTTTAAATATAT
>NW_012148208.1:1681844-1688502 GCF_000956105.1 Propithecus coquereli | reverse complement strand
CCTATGTAGCCTATATAATCAAAATGCCAATGGAATATATAGTTGAAAGAAGATTAAATAATTCTAAAGTTTATCTGTAAAGTAGAAATGAGCAATAAGGGTATATGTGTTGGGGAGTAATACTTGACCTATTAGATATGAAACTGTATATTAGTTATAAAACAAGTATTTTTAAATCAATGTTCAAACAATATGAAGCAACAGTAATTAGATTACTGATGGTTATTGAATAGACAAGATAAATGGAACTAATGTGTTCATAAATATCAAAAATTAAAACTATTTAGTGAAGGCTACATTTTAAATCAATTGGTGAGATGAGGAATTATTTCGTAAACAGTATTATGACAACTGGATAATATTAGCAAAAAATGTTGAATCTTTACCTCATTAAATTAATAATTAAGACATAAAAAATTAAAACATAAAAATATCAGGAGAAAACATGGGTCAGTATTTTTATAATCTTGGCCAGGCAAAATTGTTTCTAAACATTACACTGTAAGCAGAAATTATAAAGCAGATCAACAGATTTGATTACATAAAAATTGTCATAAAGCACTAATAAGGAAGCTTAAAATAAATGACATAAGAAAAAATATTGCAGTGTAATAAGGATTAACAATTCCTAATATGAGCAACTGCAAATTTATAGACATGAACACCCAAAAGAAAAAACGTTAATGGTATAAACCATTAACTACACAAGAAATATTAATCAGCCAATTAACATATTGAAATACACTCTCACTAAAAATAATGCAAAGAAAACAACAAACTTTTGGCTGTCATTGAAAAATATTAAAGACCGACAATATTCTGTGTCTCGTGCACTATTGGTGGCAGTGTAAACTGGAACAGCTTTGGTAAAGGGCAGTTTGCCAATCTAGCTCAAAATTTTAAATCTGCAGACTCAGTGACCCAGACAGAAATTATACATTTAAAAATTCAGTGGAAAGACAAAATGCATAAAATAGACATATGTAGCAGCCTAAAGTATATGTGCACAAATTAATATATTCTTCTTATAATCAAATAGTGTATAGCAGTTAAGAGAGGTAGGTTTATAAACACTTACTTGAATATATATCTACATTTATTGTGGTTTTTGTTTATCTTTTTTGGAAACAGTCTAGCTCTGTTGCCCCCGAGTGCAGTGCCATCACCATAGCTCACTACAACCTCAAACTCCTGGGCTCAAGGGATCCTCCTACCTCAGCCTCCCAAGTAGCTGGGACTAGGGCGCATGCCATGATGCCCACTAATTTTTCTATTTTTAGTAGAGACGGGGTCTCAAATTGCTCAGGCTGGTCTCGAACTCCTGAGCTCAAGCAATCCTCCTGCCTCGCCTCCCAGAGTGCTAGGATTACAGGTGTCAGCCACTGCGCCCAGCCTGTTGTGAAATTTTTGTATCACTTTGATACAGTTTTGTATATACATGTGCATCTGCATAGGAAGATGTCCAGGGGCATCAACATAAGTGTTGGCAGTGCCTAACTCTGGATATAGATGGATCTGGGTGGGTTATTACTTTTGTTTCATTACTTATGTTTATTTTACGTACATACCGCCTGACAGATTGTTGGCATGTGGTAAGCACTCAATAAATGTGTGAATGAATAGATGGGCATGACTTACTGATTATAATATGCATACCCTCCCCTTTGCATGTTAGAAATAAAGCATTAAATAGCAGCATTAAAGTTTCATTTCATAGAAAAGAGCAACAAGATTTCAATGAGAACTAGTACTCTTAGTCTTGAGGCCTCAGAAAGTCTCTACGAATTCCTGAATATCTGGAGTTTTAAGGATTAACACGTTTGGATAAAAAGGAATCTTGGAAGGTATCCAGTGTGCTGGTTTTTACCTGCTGTCTCTCAGCTCCAGTTCCACCCTTCTATCCTCTGCTCTGTGACGCTGGGGCTGGGACGCAGCAAACTACATTTCCCTGATCTCTTTGACTGCTGTTTTCCTATTAGGTTAGGAAGACGAATAGGAAGTGCCCTGGGGAAGTGGGAAGGTAGGAAGAGGAAAACAAGATAAACTTCTTTGTCTTTGATTGCAAAGCCTTATCAGCGTGGATCTAATAATGGCAGTGGATCCATTCCACTACTTCCAGAACTTCTAGAACTGTGTGGATCACACCCCTCAGAATTGCCAAGACCAGTAGTGGCTGGTAGTGAACTTTCTCAGAGGTCTAAGTACCAACATCTGCTGACCATTTTTTTGGTGCTCCAAGGCTCTGGTAACCCCACTTATTCCTCCTTTGTCCCTCCAAACCCCAGGACTAGCAGCTGCATCCTGAAGTTATGATCTCTGGGTTACCCTCTAATGCCTCTGCATCCGTATCGCCTCTGTTGAAATAGGGAGGTCTTTCCTGATTGGACACATGCTGATAAGAGGTACTTGTGGAAGAACATCGTAAAGTTGTTAATGGCAGGATTAAGATAGAGAGATGTGTGCATAGAGGGAAATAAAACTCAACAGAAATCAAAATAGGAGGGAGGGGGACAAGGGGATGGGCGAAAACCTTCCTAAAGGTACAATGAACACTATCTGGGTGACAGGCACACTTATAACCACCCCTCAAGCATTATAAAAGGGATCCATGCAACCAAAAATATTTTACCCCCATAATACTTTGAAATAAATAAATTTTAAAAAAAGAGACATAAATGCTGAAGGCCAATTTATTAAGGTGGTACTTTGGAGGGTGTCTGAATGCTAAAGGGATGTTAACACAGAAAGACATCTATGTCAGCAAGGGTCTGGGCAACTCTGTCCAGTGGAACTTCCTGTGATAAACATGTTGTCCAATTTGTTAACAAATAATCACATGTGGCTATAGGGCATTTGAAATGTAGTTAGTATGACTAACAGAATTTTTAATTTCATTTGATTTATACTTACATAGCTAGTGGCTACTGTATTAGTGCAGGTCTTGGGTGACTAGAGGGCAAGGGAACCTCAAGAATGTGCCTCTATTAAGTTGCCAGATATTTTAATAGGGGCTAGGGTTACAAAAACAAGAGATACAATCTCTCTCTAAAGGAGCTCAGTCCAGCAGTGGAAGACAGTCATATAAAACAAACCACTTAGAAAGGTCATTCTGCTAAAAGCATGGAAGATGGATTTTAGTGGCAAGATCAAAGACTACTCAGGGACAAATCTAATAGTCCAAATTCAGAGATGACGGACCTCATCAGGCACAATAGTGAGAAGTATTAAAAAATCTGACTTGTTGACACTTGGTAATCAATGGGAAATAAAAGTAGAATTAAGAATAATTCCTCCTCTATTCTGGATTATATCACTCCCTCAAGGGAATATAAGAGAATCAGATTTGGGAAAAAGTGATGAATTCTGCTTGGATGTGCAAAGTTTAAAGGCCCTATGAAATATTCAAATATATATGTTGAAAAGACA
Organism: Propithecus coquereli; assembly: GCF_000956105.1. NCBI lineage: Eukaryota > Metazoa > Chordata > Mammalia > Primates > Indriidae > Propithecus > Propithecus coquereli. The sequence continues at coordinate 1,685,076 of NW_012148208.1, read as the reverse complement.
ACTAGAAATATTAATAGATATTAGTTAAACTCACAAGAGAAGTTTGGTTAGAAAACACTGACTTGTGAATGATCTAGGCAGTATGGGAAGATGGAACTAGTAGACATGACCAATCAGTAAAGGTAAAAAAAGAAGGGGGCAAAGTACCATACCTTGAGCAAGAATATCTAAGAAGTAGAAAGAAAAGGAAATGACTAAGATACAGGTAGAAAGGAGATTAGCCCAAGGAGGCCTATCTTGGAAGCCACAATCCTGAAAGTCAGAAGCAGGAGTAATCAACACTGACAAATTATAAAGAGGGCTGACAATTACTGACTTTTTAATATGTGGTAGATATTTTCTAAACGTTTTGTATGAAATGCATTTAATCTTTAAAGAATCCTCTAAGGTAGCTTATACTGCAATGCCCATTTTATAGATGAAGAAACTGAGGCACAGAAAAGTTAAATTGCTCACTGAAGGTCAACACACAAGAAGTAAACAGCAGAGCAAGCATCTAAACCTAGGCAGTTTGGTTCCAAAGCCTGCACTCTTAGCCATTCAGAAGACAGAGGGAAATCCAGTAAGGACTGAAAAATATTTGTGTGCAGCTCTGGCTAGAGCATATGTCAAAATCGGCATGCTTTATGGCTGAGGGGACATAAACAATTTTAGGCCCCCTGCCCTTTCATGTGACATACAGTAAGGCAAAAAGAAAATCCCTCCACCCTACTTTAGCTGAGGCTCGCTTACAGTCTCTCAGGATAGGGCCACAGGCAATTCTTAGATAAACTGAAATTGGAAGAGCAACTATCTAAACCAAGAGTTCTTGAACCAATTTTCATATTAAAACCTTTTAAGAATACACATGATAGGACCTAGACACTTTAAAAAGAAAAAAAATAAGTTTCTCATACGCTTCTGATGCACAATCAGGGTTAGGAACACTGGTCTAGCTTTGGATTATAAAAAAAGCAAGAGAACCATTTGCTATGGGACAAACATGTCATATAGGTTAATTTATGGTGAAAAAGTGAGCTTTTTGGATTACTTTTGTAGAAGAGCAAACATGCCCCCAAAATAATGGATGTATTTTTAATTAAATTTGTAAGTTCATTTTATACTACATTTTGATTCTATTTTCTTCATAATGTTGGGTTATCAATAATGTCCACTCCCTTATTACATCCTGGTTAACTAATAATTAACTGCAAATTTATAGGTAATGTCCCTGATTTTCTTGGCAAGGCAAAAAGCAAAACAAAAACATCCAGTGTTACAGAAGTTGTCATTGAATAGGAGGTTGAGGGTGGTAGTGAAGATCTGAAACACCCATTGAAGACTGTACAAGGAACAAGGAAATTTGAGGTCTTGGTGTGTTTGCATGTATGCATTCAATTGCATATGCTTCCCTCAATCATGACTGATTTATTTTTGTTATTTTATTATCAGTGCTATGTTATCCATTTTATTATTTTTTGTTGTAAGCCACTCCTATCAAAGCTAATTACAAAAAGTAGAAACTGGAGGCTGTAAAGTACAGGGGGCAGAGAGAGAGAAAGGATAATAAAATAGATGGTACTTCATTTTTGTAAAAACAATGACTTTCTCCCTTTCCACCCTCCCCACTCCAAAAAAAAACTCACCACCATTTATGTGTATATGCTGCATAAAGTTATCCAAACATGGAAAAATATGTGGCCCCAATGGTTAACGACAGCACCTCTAGATTGGGGGTAGAGAGGAGAATGAAAAAAGGACACAGAACAGGTAACAATAAAATCACTAGCAAAATAAAAGCACATCCATGATGTAACGTTAGGTGAAATAGAAGAAACAAACACATGAACAAAGAACAGGGGTCAACATGAACTATTTCCATTCATTCAACAAAAATTTGTTCAATGAAAATTCTGAACTGATTAGATGCATGCATACATAGCAGGCAATTTCTAGCTGAGACCACTACAATTTTAACATAGTTTAGACTAAAAAGCTGAAGAAAATAAAGCAGATATGAAAGAATGGAGCTATAGATATTTGCACTGTATCTTGAGGCTAAAGAGATGACACTAACAATCATACTCTTGTCTCTAGAAAGGAGGTATACAAACCGGGTTGTTACATGTTGTTACAGGCTGAATTGCTCCCAAAATTCCTATGTTGAAGCCCTAACCCCCAATGTGACTGTATTTGGAAATAGGGCCTTTCAAGAGGTAACTAAGGTTAACTGAGGTCATAAGGGTTGGTCCTAATCTAATATGACCAGGGTCCTTATAAGGAAGAGACATCAGGGATACTGCACACAGAAAAAAGGTCATGTGAGGACACAGAGAGAAGGTGTCTGCAAGCCAAGGAGAGAAACCTCAGGAGAAACCAAACCTGCCAACAGTTTGATCTTGGACTTCCAGCCCAAGACTTATGAAAAATTTTGTTTTTTAAGCCACTAAACCTCTGGTATTTTGCTACAACATCTCTAAGCAGAATAATATACATATCTTGGATGAAGTTATCATGGGCACAACAAATGGTATTTACTCTACGTAAAAATGTAAATTTTTAAAAAATTACACAAGGGTATTCCCACTCACCCGCCAATTCTGCTCCCCCTCACCCCAAGCATCCACATTATTGTACTTCTGGGGGATGACAGGACCCAGAGGCGTAAGTCAACAAGTCTCAATCATAAAACAAAGATACTAAACTTCTGGAGAACCAGAAACATGAGGAGAAATTTACCTTACTCTCAGTTAAATTGAAAACTAAGCAAAAGAAGTCTAGTTGTTTCCTTAAAATTGCAGTGACGGAAATACAAAAAAGCTTATTTCCATCAAACAAAAGATCATAGGTGAAAGGAAATTAAACAGCATCGATTTAAAGTGCACAAAATGCTACTAAGAGTTTCATTAAGTACAGTGGTTCTTGAACTTCAGCAGACATCAAAATTATCTGAAAGACTTGTTAAAACACAGATCACCTGAAGAGTTTCTGAATCAGTAGTTCTGAGGTAAGGCTTAAGAATTTTCCGTTATAACATGTTACCAGATGCTGCTTTAAATAAAGGTCTGAAGAACAAACTTTGAAAACTACTAATTTAGTGTATGATCACTATTGTATGTTAATGAATGTGAGGAGTATTAGAGGAGTCCCTCATTGCTACTGGTCTCCCAAAATGTCTTAAGTTCTATTTGAATTCTACCTGAATTATTTCAAAACAATAATTTTTTGGGGGTGGGAAAGAGTACCATAGTAA
>NW_012148208.1:1677569-1678076 GCF_000956105.1 Propithecus coquereli | reverse complement strand
TCTACAAAAGCACATTACCTCATATTCCTCCAAGTTTACTTCTTCAGGTTTTATCATTTCCAGTTTGGCTTGAGCAACTTTCATTATGTTGTGACACCTTCAAATAAAAATAATACATTTCTAAATCAAAAGCAAAATCTATAAAAACTGAAAAATGTGCGTTACACAAAACTAAACTACCAAACACATATAGAAATGAAATTCATTGTCACTGAACAATAATTTTTTGTAGAAACAACTCCCAAATAACCTTAAGTGAAAAATGTGTTTGTTGGACTAATGTTGGATAATTACAAAGAAGACAGCATCAATTGTGTTTCAATTATAAATGGCTTTTAAAGTATATTCTATTAATACGGCTTGCGTAAGGAAGAAATGAAATGTGTGTTTTTATCCTGTGCATCTATTAAGCAAGGTCAAGAAAGATTACATTTTCTTTTTCCCCCAAATGGCATTATTCTTAAATAGTAGAAAGAGTCAAAAATGTGGCTATCATTTCATGTAAAA
>NW_012148208.1:1676094-1677519 GCF_000956105.1 Propithecus coquereli | reverse complement strand
AAGGCATAATTTTCATACTATTAGTAGATCGTAACACATGAAGGTATAATTTGTCCTGCAAGTATTGAGTTAGCTTTTCTGGGGAAGGTATTCAAACTGCCATTCCATGTTATCACTAGAATTGCCTTAGAAGCTGTGAGTAGGCAAACTTTTCCTGTGAAGAGCCAGATAGTAAATGTTTTATACTTTGCAAGCCTCATGTTCTGCAGCTATTCAACTCTGTGACTGTAGTGTGAAAGCAGCCACAGACAATACATAAACAAATGGATGTGTTCTGATAAAACTTTATTTACGAAAACAGGAGGTAGGTTGGATTTGGTCTGTGGGCCAAGGTTTGCTGACCCCTGAACTTAGAGTAAGACAAAGATATGAGGGATATGCAGAATCCAAAAACAAGTCATTTAAATACCTACAATTTAATGGCTCTGCAGTTAGAATATGAGAATGTTTCAGAATAAAAATACTCTTAATCCAATCTAGTGAAGCAACTTGAAAAAGGGGTTGCACAATCAAATCACAATTAAAAATCAAGTCCCATGAGCTTGAATCTTGGGGACATGGGTGGAGAGATAAATCAATTTGAAGGGCAAAGATTTAGAGGTATGATTAACTAAAAGATGACTTGACTTGCTCCTCATGGTCATGAAAAAACATATTCTGGATATATATGGCTCCAGATACATATCCTGGTCAAAAATCTCTGGTCAATGTATGTCCTTTATGAGTAAATAAATGTCTTTGTGTTTCTATCTATGTTGACTTCTAACCAGCTTTATATAAGGGCCTTTCACAATTCAAACGGGTTTTGTATATGGAGTGAAGAAGGGATCCAATTTTCGTTTATTTCCCAGAATCACCTGTTGAAAAGTACTTCCATTATTGACTGATTTGCATCTCTATGGCATTCATCATGTGTCCACATATGGGTGGATACATTCCTAGATTTTCTATTCTGTTTTACCATTTTAATTTACCTATTCTTATGTTAATATCATTATAAAGCTACAATGGTTGAGACAGTATGTCTTGATTTCTAGTAGAATAAGCCTTTCCACCTTCCTCTTCAAAAATGTCTCCAGCAGATGAGCATCTTTGCATCTCCATAAAATTTTTGAATCAGCTTATCAAGCTCCATAAAACATCTTGGTAGAATTTTCATAGGGACTGCACTGAATCTATAAAATCTATAAACCATGGGAGAATAACTGATAACTACACAATATTGAGTTTTCCATATCATTATGCATATCCATTTATTTAGGTCTTCTTTAAAGTTTCCCAATAAGTTTTGTAATTTCCCCCACAGAAGTCATGCGTATCTTTTATTCGATTTATTTCTAGGTACTTCATAGTTTTGGTGTCTTTTATAAATTTCATTTTCTAATTATTTGTTATTGGCATAAGAGAATAAAATTGATACTTGAC
>NW_012148208.1:1675282-1676044 GCF_000956105.1 Propithecus coquereli | reverse complement strand
TCTATTTTAATTTTTGTCTCCTTAGTTGTGTGACCTTGACAAAGTTACTGCATCTCTGTGGAGCCTAATTTCTTTATCTGTAAAACTGAAACATCTTTTTTGATCTTAGACACTATTCAATTGTAAGATTGTATTAATATTTTTCTTACAACAGCACAAATCTTATAAATCACAAAAGTGAATTTGAATATTCCTATTAAAGAAATACAATCTTGACTAACATAGCATATAAAATGGAGCTATTTATCAAAATAGTTTTCTGTTTCAATGACCAAAGTGAAATTATTATAAATAGCACAAGGACTGGGATTTTAATAATTTGTATCTAAGCATTTAGATATAATGTTAAGTCAAACATTATTTGTTCCTGTTATGTGATAACTTTTTAAATTATTTAGAACACAATGCTAGAGAAGCACTGTCCAACAAAACTTTCTGCAATGATGGCAATGTTCTGTGTTGGCTAATACAGAGACCACTAGTCGCATGCGGCTACTGAGCATTCGAAATGTGGCTAGTGTAACTAAGGAACTGAATTTTTCATTTTAATAAATTTAGTTAATTTAAATTTGAATTGTCACAAGTGGTTGGTGGCTACCATGTTCGACAATACAACTCTAGAATTAAATGTCCATCTTGTCATTTTAAAAAAAAAAGCATCATTAACTCAGCAAGAGCTTCTTATACTTTATAAAGAAAAAAAGAAGGAAGGAAAAAAATTCAATATCCCTTTTACTTGGCTGCAATATGACATTATTGAAA
>NW_012148208.1:1673493-1675232 GCF_000956105.1 Propithecus coquereli | reverse complement strand
AAATCAAAAGTTTTACCCAATTAAAATTTTTTAAAGTACACTTACACCATGTAACAAGCCTATATAGGTTCAAACTACATACACTCTTTGAATACCTTTGTCATAATTTTTTTAAACAGGAAAAACAATCACAACTTAGAAGTTCACAATATAGAATAGGGTGATGTTAATAGTTAACTGAGAGTAAAATTTAATCAGAAAAAGTATAAAGATGAAATTTGTGATTTTTATACATAAAGGCAAGCTTATTCAAGGAACAAAGTACTCCAGACATCTAGAGTTAAGTAAACTGGTGCAAAAAAATTGTTAAAAAGAATATTTAAAGGTTTATAACAATAGTAATATTTCAGCCCATACATAGATCATGAAAATATCTGAGGAAAAAAACTACCAATCAGCAGGTGCAAAACAAGATACTGTATTACAGTAACTCCTTTAACATTACGCACATCAATTATATCACCATTTAGAAATTCTCAGAAAAATCTATTATTTGTTTTTTGGAATAATGATAATGATATCTCTTAATGATCTATGCAGCCCCTCTTCTCCCACCAAAAAAAAAAAAGGAGTGGTAGTGTGATGAAGAAATCTAAATATAGGAACATAAACTGATCCCATTTTAAAAATATTTCTGGTTTAACATCTGCAATACCTAGGATCCATAAAGAAGGAGCGATAAAGAATTGAGTGTAATTTGCCATCTTAAGGGAATAGACCCAGTTTATAGACATCACCATGATTTTTATGCTAACAGTTTATATATGAGTCTGGAAAACTTTCCCAATGTAAGACAAAATGATAAGCACACACTACGTGCATTCAACTTACTAGTAAACATTCTCTTCTATAATGTGATATCAGTTCTTCATCATGTCCTCTATATAAGCCTTTGGACAAGAGTTCTTTGTTATTCTGATAAGCACAGATAAGGAACAGCAAGGAATCTATATAACTTAAAAATTAAAAAAAAATACAGCATTAGTATTTCGTCTTTGTAAAAAAAAAGTCAACTACAATTATAAATCATTTTAAGTATACACTTAAATTTTGACTATCTAAAACAATATTATAATTAAAAATACTATCTGGTGTAGTATATGCCTGAGAGCATCTTTTTAGTAACACCAACTCTGAAACCAGGAAATAGTTATGTCTTAAAAGTAAAAAATAAAATGGGGGAGGTAGAAATTAAGAAAAAAGTGGGAGAAGAGACCATAATTGATGAATTCAGTTCTTTCTGTCTTCTTTGGTATTTATTTTCCTGATGTCTTCCCTTTAGACTCAGCATAGGACTGATGTGAAAGCCAGCAATCTACTTAACAACACATGTGATTTTTTCATGAAGAAAAAAAATCAGATTACTTTGTTTTATGATGACAAACATCATTTGGTTTGTTCAATGACTATTTAGTCAGGCTTTTTCTATGTGCAGACAGTTCTAGTCATTGAGAAAAATGTAAAACATAGAAGAGAGAATATCCAAGGAGACAGAGGAAGTGGAAAGGGGAAAAAAATGCTTCTAAATCTGAGAAATCTAGTGGGATAAAACAAAAACAAAAAAGCCCAAAAACTAACATAAAAGGCTCACAGGATTGGGCCAATGTATTATATTAATATAGGTCTAGATACTACAAAGTTCAAACCAGGTTTAAAAAAGGGTCATAATAGAGTATTATTTTTACTTCTAAAATAATTATCCTTCTAACGTGTTAGAGAAAAAAAATATATAGGCACAT
>NW_012148208.1:1671658-1673443 GCF_000956105.1 Propithecus coquereli | reverse complement strand
TTTATTCTTTAATTTCATTTACAAGCTACCAAATATTATGTATCATACACAGTGCTGAACACTTAAATGGCTGTAGTCATGGAAGGATCCAGACTGAATAGAAAGCTGTTGATAAAGAAAAGATAAAGGCAAAGTAATACTGTAACAGAAAAGTGGCAAAAGCATAGTTTTGCCATAATAAAATCAGATTTGTAATTATACAACAGTTCTGGTTAAAACAAAGTCTGAGTGCCATGCGATTCTCAGCTTTATTGTTTGCAGTCTGACTTAAGTCTGTATAGTCATTTTGTCTTTTGCAGTTATTAAAATAAAAAAAGTTAAAAACTATAGCAGCAACAAGCAAACCCTGTGACAGGAAGGCAAGGGTTAAGAACTAAAAAGAGTTTATACAGTATATTTAGGGAAAGTGTGTGCAGTTTATCTTCCATCAGCAGGAGTTCGACTGAGGGACAACATGATTCGAGCAAATCGCTCACAGAGTTCATGCGTGGAATACGAAGGTAACTTCGGTGGCTCGTGGAAACCTTTAATCTCCATAGAACAATCAAGCAGTTTTGGCAGAAAATCTGTCAGCTTTTCTTGGAGGTTTGCTGCAAATATAAACAATTAAATTTAACTAAAGATAGAAATTACCAGATGATTGTCCTCAACATGATTTATTAATTTACAGTGATACGTAAAATAATAGCCATTTTCGGGGAAGAGATAAAAATATAAATGGCAACAGCAATGTGCACAGCCATCAATAAGGAAAAAAACTAATGATGTGAAAATATTATGGAATATAAAAAATGGCAAGAATAAATAACATCTAATTCTAACTGCTTTTAATCTCAACAACTCAAATGCGACTAGTACTGTTTAAACTTACATTCCATTTCTTGACCAAGGTAGGAACACCATCGATTTCTCATATCTTCCACAGCTAGTATATCTTTCTCTTCCATTTCATCCACCAGTAATAAGGGCAAAAATGGGACAATAAAATCATTCATGATAATCAGACCATTGTTTACTTCTCGATCTTCTCCAGATTCAAACAGTTCTGCAGCTTGCTCATTTAATTTCTTAATGCAATGGGGAAAAGAACAACAGGTTTAGTTTCCTTTTTTAATTAAATAAAAATACCTGTGTTAACACTGAAGACAACATAAATATGTTCATAAACAGAACAAATGGCCCTCAGAAAAAATAATCTCAACCTATTCTAAAACTGAAAATCTCTTAGAAACAGCTATGCATATGATAACAGCAGCAATAAAAGCAAAAAGCAGTGGATAAAATATTGTTGCTCTGTTTTTAGTTCATGTTCAGCTTATGTTACTTTGATCATCACTATATGGGTCATTTTTTATTCTCTAGAGATTAACTTCCTCCAATTCTAAAATTCTACAAGCACTAAAGTAATTTCAAAAATAAAGAAATTCAGACTCTGTATTAATTAAAAAAACTCTTCATCATTTTATCTGTAAATGTCAAGTGAATATAAGCTACTATATTCCTCAATACAAAAATATAAAGGTAATCAATTCGCTTATTTCTTCAATAAATTCTTAATGAGTACATGCCATGTGCCAGAAACTGTTTCCCAATGTAAACACAAAACTAGAAAGCCAGGCAGCTTTGACTCTTCCATTTCCTTCTTCCCACTCATCTAACAGTTTCCACATCCTTTGATTTCATTCCCTTCACCATCTTCTACACCTCCTGCTTCACATCAACCGTACTGCGGCCTTAGTTGGGCCTTCACCCCTCTTCCTCTGTCTTTCCTGTCTAAGGACTTGA
>NW_012148208.1:1668303-1668641 GCF_000956105.1 Propithecus coquereli | reverse complement strand
CTCACGTTCCACAGTTTCAAAAAATTTTCTCAATAATTCACCACATAGGCCCTTCCTTATCCCGTCTCTATATAAATGTTCGTTTTGTTTCCACACGCAGAAGTGATAAATAATACAACTGAGCTTACAATTTGAGTAATTTTGTAAAATTTTTCAGAGCCTGGTCAAAGTCTATTCGAAGACATCATAAGACAGAGATGCTAAGTTCGCCTATCCTGTTTTACCTTTCAAGTGTCAGTTTGAATAGCCAAACTCTAGGGTTGATATACAGCTCCCAATACCCGTATCTGAAAGAAAATGGCTGACTCTTAAATGCATGGTAATATTATTACAATTAA
>NW_012148208.1:1667211-1667641 GCF_000956105.1 Propithecus coquereli | reverse complement strand
TGTTGTTTTTATTTTGTATTTTAGAGACACTCTTTAGGGAAGATTAAGGTAGCTACCTTATATTCCAGGATAAGGGTTTTCATAAAAAAATGTGTGTTTTTCTATATCCTCTTCTCTGTTAAAGTGGTGAATTATACTAATTGTTTAAGGGAATCTAAAGTACTATAACTAAATTTGCAAATGGGGCCAAACATTAATCAAAGGCACCCAGGAAAGCAATTTAAAATTTACTAGATTTATATATTTTGAAAAAGACAATGTATAATGTTACATTTAAAAGCTTGAAGAAACACTAGGTGTTTGAATTGGTCAGTTAAAATAAAGAATATTAATTATAAAGCCAAAGTTAACACAGAGTTCTGTGAACAAAAAAATCCTGAAAGCACACATACAAGTGCCCATGTGCATGCTCTCTCTCTCTCTCTCTCTC
>NW_012148208.1:1666079-1666726 GCF_000956105.1 Propithecus coquereli | reverse complement strand
GTTAAATTGGCCTCATACTACTTCCTCAGAATCCTGTTCTAGAATTACGTTTGTCCGTATTTTTTGGCTGCCTGTGATAATTATTTTAAGTTAATTATTACACATTGCAATGAAATCACTACACATTTACAAAATGAAATGTGATACTGGTCATTAGGTGATATAATTGCTCTGTATGTAATTTTTAAATTTTTTCACTAGACCTTTAGTCAGGCCCAATGTTATCTATTTAGTCTTATTTCCTATTACTCTTCAGCAAGGATTTCCTTCCACCTAGGTCAGGCTTGTTCCCCGACAAATACACACATGCCTTTGTTTCTTAAGTTCTCTACGTGTGCTATCCTTATTTGTGTGTGTGATGTGTGATTCTTATTCGTTCTCCACCTATCTACAGACGATCCATTCAATAAGACTACTTTAAGTCACTATTTTGAAAGCTTCTTCAGTTCTAAAGATACAAATGATGTCTAGCTTGACTTTTTTCTGCTTTCCAAAGTTATAAAATCATATTCTAAATGTATAGCTTCTTACAAACTTGATTTTGATGTAAACATTCACATATGTTAGAGAATACCAAATATACAAACATACAGCATATTCTGGGGCAGTAAAATCTAATGAAAAATTGATTAGATTAAGATTCAGAA
>NW_012148208.1:1665616-1666029 GCF_000956105.1 Propithecus coquereli | reverse complement strand
TTACCTACACTTTTAATAACCTGGTAGAAAAAGTGGGGGTTAATGACCCAATTCATAATGGCAAAAAATTTTATACACCTAGGAATAAATTAAATAAAAAGGTATGAGACCATTATGAAGAAAAATTATAACAGCTTACTAAAGGACATAACAGTGAGTGAAAAGTTTTATTATGCTCCTTTTGGGGAAGATTCAAAATACTAAAAGATGTAACTCTACTTCATCCTAAATTAAAGCACAAATATAATTCTGAAATGGTTTGGGAAAAGGAGTAGTAATTCATTCTAAAAATCATCAAAAAAGAAAAATGAGACTTGCCAAACTTTTTGTTTATAAAAGAACAAAAATTAGTAAGTGTTCTTCCTACAAAATGTCAAACTACGTTACAAATGGTCTAGATTGTAAATAGGTGT
>NW_012148208.1:1665231-1665566 GCF_000956105.1 Propithecus coquereli | reverse complement strand
TTAAGCTTTCTCTTTATGTCAAAGAATGTTTTATTATTTTATTTATATACATGACTAAAAATTTTTCTCCAGTGATTCTCTAACAAGGATGATCTGGCTCCCCCAGGGGTTATCTGGCAATACCTGGAGATATTCTGGGTTGTCACAACTTGGGGGTTGGTATTGGCATCTAGTGGGTAGAGATCAGGCATACTGCTAAATCCTACATATCACAGGACAGCTCCCATCACAAAGAATTATCTAACCTAATCTGTCTATAGTACAGAGGTTGAGAAACTCTTTTTTCCCCTCTAAAACAGAGTCCCATAAGGGTAGTAATTACTTCATCCACAATA
>NW_012148208.1:1664696-1665181 GCF_000956105.1 Propithecus coquereli | reverse complement strand
CCTTACGGATTTAATTTAAAATGGAAAATATATTTTATTTCAGGTATATGGGAAGTTTCTGTACTAACCTCACAATTTTTCTGTAAATCTAAAACTATCCTAAATTAAAACATTTATAAAAATACATATTGTGAATAAAATCTTTTCTATAGATGAGGTCAAATCTGAATAGAATTAAGTACAAAAATCAAGCTCTTTTCATATTTGTCTGCTTTGCCTTACCTTTCTCTTTGAAAATTTTCTAGCCCAATTATGAGATACATAGTTGTTTCCCTGAATTTCCTATAATCCTGATGCCACTCCTATAGGTGAAAGAAAAGTATTAAACATATTCAGGATAAGATTTTAAAATTACAATAAAACTGTTCATAAAGTAACACATTATCCTGATAACTATTTGATGTAATAAAAACAAAGAGTTCAAAATTAAGATAAACTAGACCTAAATCAAGATTTTATCTGATACATAAGATTATTTATTAATA
>NW_012148208.1:1664218-1664646 GCF_000956105.1 Propithecus coquereli | reverse complement strand
TTCAAATTACCTTTCATCAAAACTCAAATTTCTATCTGCAAATTGTTCTAGCAATGTTTTCTCAATGATTTTCTTTGGTGCCTGGTTCTGGATAAAGTAGACCACAACATGATGTAAACGATAATCTGTTTCTGGTGGTGTGTCTTCTTGGGCCAACTTAACCAACCTTGAATACTCCAACTTAATTGCCTAGAAGATGTGATGAAAATGATAATTTTGGTTAATTATAATAATTAAAATCCCTCAGTATTACAACTTTAATGCTTCTTGCATTCAAATATATTTTAGTCTTTTAAAGTATTACAAATGTGGCAGTAGGTCTAAGAATACTGTCTCACGTTCCACAGTTTCAAAAAATTTTCTCAATAATTCACCACATAGGCCCTTCCTTATCCCGTCTCTATATAAATGTTCGTTTTGTTTCCACA
>NW_012148208.1:1663310-1663643 GCF_000956105.1 Propithecus coquereli | reverse complement strand
CTGAGGGTAGAAGATAAATGAAGTTATTATTTTAATATGAATCAAAGCTTGAACACTTAGCTAATAAAGAATTTTAGGGAACTAAAAGAAAAATGTTATAATAGATTTATTTAACCTTTTAGTTTAGCTAAATTTGTGGCAAATTTGATTTTAAATATGGTAGCTTAATAGTTTATTCACCTGAGATATGGCGAAAGGACAGAAGCAATTCACTTTCACTGCCCCACCCCCAAAACATTACAGGGTATGTAATGGGACTAAACAATTCTGGGCTGCTACCCTATAACTCTCAAAGACAAGAAAATTAGGATTTTCTTGACTTATTTAATAAAA
>NW_012148208.1:1662229-1662711 GCF_000956105.1 Propithecus coquereli | reverse complement strand
GAACTTTCACAGTTAGCACTTTAATCCCTGTATTCCAGGGAACTGCTCAGTCCTGGGCATATTGGGAGAGTTGGTCACCTTAAATCCTAATAAATAAATAAAATTTACTAAGAAGAGTGTTTTAAGTAAATAGTGAAGAAACTGTATATAACCTTGGGTTAAAGTAGACCTTAAAATATGGCAATGAAATTCCAGAATCCATAAAGAGGGAGAAAGATTTAAGAGCATAGTATTTTAAAAACTTCTTTATGGAAAAAGGTAACCTAAACTAATTCCACTAGAAAAGGCAGATTAGGAAAAAATATAGAACACATGCTCATAAAGAGAGTAATATATAATAGTAATATATATAGTAAGAATACATCTATACCACGGAATACTATAAACGGCTACTGAAGATAAAATGGTAGGTATGTTGTCTTAACTTTAAGAAAGCCTACAATATATTTCTGAGTGATATAAGTTGCAAAATAACATGAACT
>NW_012148208.1:1658417-1659856 GCF_000956105.1 Propithecus coquereli | reverse complement strand
GGCTACTGAAGATAAAATGGTAGGTATGTTGTCTTAACTTTAAGAAAGCCTACAATATATTTCTGAGTGATATAAGTTGCAAAATAACATGAACTATAAAATCTACGTTAAAAATTTTTTTCTATATGCGTGTTATTATAAATAAAAGGAAAAAAATAGAAAGGATAACAGTGCCAAGACTGGTTACGACATGGCAGTGGTAGAAATTGTCATTGTTAGTTTTATTTTAGATACCTCTTTGTTACTGAATGACTGTTTTTGCATACATTACTTTTGTTTTTTATTGGACAGATTTTTAAAAATGATACATTATCAGCTAGAATTTTCCAAATGCTAATCATTTAAGTTTAACAAAAAAACACATTAACTAGAAACAACTGATAATGTTTACATAAAATTACAACATGTATTCCTCAGTTACAGATGAATGAAAATACACAGATATAACTTCAGAATTTTCATAAACATACATACACTAAAGATATAAAAGTAGAAAGAATTTTGTGATAGAAGTTATTAGGTTAAAAACCATATGAAACTGATTTTGTAGGTGCAAAGTGGTATTGGCAAATTCTAAGTGATGAGTATAAGAAAGTTATATTAGAAAATGAAAATCCTCGACACAGACATGGCACTCTTGCTTTCCACCTCCCCTATACCTGGACTAGAAGTGGATGCATAAGATAAGGCTAGTGATAACATTAATAGAAATAATAATAATGGCTAAATTTTGAGCATTTAGTATCAACCAGATACTGCTTTAGATACATATTATTGATAGAATTTATGTAAAACTCACAATGACCCAATAAAAGTTATTATTATCATCTCCATTTAACACTAGGGAAACTGAGATACAGAGAGGTTGAGTAATTTGACCAAGATCACAGCTACAAAGCAGTGGCCAAGGCAGTCTGGTTGCTAATACCAAGTTGTAAGGTACTTTCTTCCTAATGTATGTTCCAGCTATCCTTATAAGTGATTTTTCAACAGTGAGAAAGCAGGTAAGTGAATATCAGGTTAATAAGGAGAGTGATTAGTGAAATAATTAGAGATATTGGAATAATGATTTTTAACATGTAACAAAGAGCAAAAGTTTCTTATGCTATAGCTTAGCTATGAGGGAAACTTCAAACTAAAAACTCTGCAGAGCTACTTGAAAACTCTTACAGTCAGATTCACTGAAACTTATCAGCCATAGTATTTATTTGGAATTATACACCAAGAGTTGCACTATACATAACATAATTTGTTTAGAAAACTCTATGACCAATCCCTATCTCACAAACTTGCTTATCTCTTTATAGTCCATGCTTTCTTACTGCACCACCAAAATCAGAGGGTAAACCCCCAAAAAGAGACATAAGTGAGATATAGAAAATACACAAAGAAAAAGATACAAAGGGAATCCCCAAAATGATGGTGAAAGGAGATCTCAG
>NW_012148208.1:1656469-1658367 GCF_000956105.1 Propithecus coquereli | reverse complement strand
ATGGAGGAATATCTCAATTTAACTCAATCTTGTCTATCTAGGAGGATATACAAGAAACAATCAGTAGAAACTAACTGTGAAGTGAGAATTAAGAACAGAAAAACGTTTACATTCCACATTTTGGTATATGCATTGCTAGTTTAAATGTCACTTTTTCTAAGTCCTCTAGATACCAACTCTATTTTCTCATTATACGTTCTCCTTCCACATTGAACTGCTTCTTCATCATACTAATTACAATTCTAATTAATGTTTGCTTCCCCACTAGAAAATAAGCTTCATTAAGGCAGTAATTCAGTCCATCATTATCTCAGCTACAGCCATTGGATTTAAGACATGCTTTGCATATAAGCAGGTAATACCTGTTGAGTATCAACAGAAAAAAATAATTATAGTGTAATCATACAAGAAAATACCATGAGAACAAACTACATCTACATTCAGTATCATAGATGAAGCTCCAACATGTTGACTAAAAATAGCCAGATAAAAAATGACCTAGAATAAGACTCCAAGTATATAAAGTTCAACAAGAAAACTAATTTATGTTGTTAGAAGTCCAGATAAGAGTAGAGTGTAGCAATAGAAAGGAGGAACAAAGGTGGCTTCTGGAGCCCTGCTAATGTTCTACTTCTCAGCCTGGTGGTTACATGTGAATGCGTTCACTCTGTCGTAACTGACTGAGTTGTACACTTATAAACTGTGTACTTTTCAGCATTTTTATATTATAATGAATACATTTTTATAATGATTGAATAAATAAGGGGGTAATAATAGACATTTCAAAAGTCAAAAAGGGTAATAAAGTTATGACAACTAGCAATAATTATTATGAAGCAATGAAATAACTAGTAAGAAAAAAGTTTCATAATACAAAATTACATTACTTCACTAAAACCCTAAGGGCAGTTTCATAGCTAAAGAAAAAAAAGTTACAAAAAAGAAATTTTAATGTCTTTGAAAGTAAATGAAGAAAGCTATGCTAATTCCAAAACTACAATTACAATATGATCCTCCCACTCCCAGCCCCGTACATATACATACAAGCAACCAGTACTTTGAAAATATTATTCCTTTTTAATGGCTTTTATTTTTGCTCCTCATATTAGTCTTGTGTTGCCTTTCACTGAATTTCATTTTTATATGACAGAATCTTCTCTCTGTAAGCCACTATTATTTAGGGATTTTCTACTAATAAGATAAATAAAATAAAACTAATCCTAACAAAAAAAGTCAATTTGGGAGAAGGACCCAAGTAAGTGTTACCCAGACTGTTCCTCTTTTATTTTTCTAGATGTGCCTGCCTATTAACTCCTTCATACCATACACTTACAGGGGCAGACTTCCATGTAGGAGGGCCTGTGCTTGAAAGAATTCCTCTGACTGGGCTGGTAACTCTTCCTAATTCAGAGGTTAAACCTTAGCAAGTTCACTTACCCAGACCTAAGTTTCATTCTACAACTTTGCTTTTTATCAGTAACAAAGCTGATAGTTTTATCACATGGTTTTATTACTAGGAAACATACACAGCATTAAAAAATTGGTCTGATCATAATGCATAAAGAAATCCATATTTAGAGGTACTTAAATAGGCACACAGTTGAAAACTTTCTCTCACAGCCAAAAAACTAATGTGAAATAAACCTGACAAAGATCTTTTTGGTAACATGGCAGGACAGAAGATATATTTTTTAGAAAGACAAACAAAACAAAACAAAACAAAAAACAAAGCCCTTTCCCTTAAATAGGCACACAGTTGAAAACTTTCTCTCACAGCCAAAAAACTAATGTGAAATAAACCTGACAAAGATCTTTTTGGTAACATGGCAGGATAGAAGATATATTTTTTAGAAAGACAAACAAAACAAAACAAAACAAAAAACAAAGCCCTTTCCCTT
>NW_012148208.1:1653837-1654419 GCF_000956105.1 Propithecus coquereli | reverse complement strand
AAACCCCCAAAAAGAGACATAAGTGAGATATAGAAAATACACAAAGAAAAAGATACAAAGGGAATCCCCAAAATGATGGTGAAAGGAGATCTCAGGTTACCAGTTATGCATTAGGAGTAATGGAAAACCAACCTAGATTGGAGCAGGTCATGAATAGAAGTCCCCAAGAAGATAAAATTAGTAAAGGCAGAATAAGAGGAAATTTAAGCAACTGGTGGAGAGTGTAGAATTGAATCAGTGATCCACATAAAAAGTAAGAAAACCAAAAAACAAAACAACTCTAAGAAAAGGAAAGCTGAGGAAAAGACGGAAAGTAATGTTTATAATTTAGCTCAAGCCTATGCAGCATACATAGTAACAACATCACAAATGCAAAATTCTGATTTAATCAAAAAATCACAAGATTTTACACGCGTGAGAGTGTGTGTGTGTGTAGATGGGGATGGGAGCTGTGTCTATCAGTGTACATATGTAAACCAGGAGGAGAAAGAAGGCTCATCATTCATATTCCATAGAAGGGAGTTCAACACGTAATGTATAAATTGAGAATATAAAAAACATAAGCATTCTATTTAAAGATAT
>NW_012148208.1:1650192-1652882 GCF_000956105.1 Propithecus coquereli | reverse complement strand
GTGAGCCACCGCGCCCGGCCAAAACTTGGAAGATTTTTCATTAATCTCAATAAAATGACAAAACATACAGGGTGTTTTCACCTTTCTGATATGTAAAACCAAATAATACTGTAATCAAAACACTGGAAAGCTCTGGTATTAGAGGGAAAAAGATACAGTCATGGAATAATGCATCAGCTTGATGGTCTCACATGTCTTAAATTGACTAGGATATCGAAAATTGATTATTGGGAAAACATAAGTGAATAAGAAATGAAAGAAGATAATAAATGAACAAATCATTTTAGAAACAATTAAATGAAGAAAACAACTTATTACCAAACAACAAAAAAATCGAAGAAAAAACTACTGTCACGTTGACCAATAGTACGAACAATGAGGAGAAAGTAAACTAATGTCAGGAGCAATTATCAGTTCCTATTATTGTTCATCAATACCTTATTTCCTTCAAATAAAATACAATTCAAATTTCTGCTAACAAAGTACAGGCACACTATTACGGTAATTCAGGTAAAATGCTTTGTTTTTCTTGAATTACCTGGATTAAAAGAAAAAGAACCAATTTTAGATTCATGCATAAAAGAAACCCTTAGAATATTGGTTGGCTATGGCTAAGACAAGGAAAAAGAAATTACACAGAAAATCAAATTTAGTTCAATAAAATAAAGCATTTTAAGAAGTTTAACTTCAAAAAAAGAAGAAAATAAAATGAAAATGTTAATTGTACCTTAAAGAACCCTGCTTCAGGACCACACCTGTCATATACATTCCTGGATTTACCTATCGCCATGATAATACCTTGCATGTTCGGTGTCATCATGATCTGCCACAGAGATTTAAAGTAAGAGTTTTTGAATGGTTAACATAAAAAAAAATTTAAAAACCAAAATAATTTCTTTACATGCAAGTTGAAACTCCTTTGTTTTTCACTATTTATAAATCAAATGTTATATTTTTTAATAGCAAATGTGATCTAATATGCACATAAGCATCTTTCAAAATCATCCATACAGGGCACAGCTGGCTCATATGGTGCCTTTGTGCAAATTGCAAAAAGGCATCCTCTCTGAACTGAAGAATTTTAAAAAGGCACCCCCTTCTGGACAAATTAGAAAATTGTGCTGCCCTCTGAGAGAACTATTTAGAAAAAGCAACAATTCCTTTATCAATTAAAAAAGGCACTTCTTCCTCAAGACTTGGGGAGCTCAGCATGAGTTCAATTTTAATCCCACTTCTGTCACTTGGCTAGGCACTCCCGCACAACTGTACAACCTGAACATCCCTAGGCAGCTGCCCTGTATTCATATGACTTATTTTTAAAAGTTCCAATACACATGCACTGTTAAACTGTCACTGCAATAAATTAAAAACAAAAACGAAAAAACAACACGCAATTCTGCCAAGAGCATAAGCACTTGCACAAAGGATTAAATGATTAATCACGATTCAACTTTTTTAAATGCCAGAAGGCTCACTCTAGAGCACTTAGGTGTTTCATCAACAAATTAACATTTTCATTAAAAACATGAGTTTCTATAACTTTCAAGAGCCTACATGGTAACAAAATAGTTTACTAGAACAATGTAGAGCTACTAGGTATTTATTTGTTTTCCTAATAGTTTACTATTCTTAGCTGTTTACATTTTAAATATCTACAAATTAAATAATCCAAGACACTATGAAGTTATCTTATAGCAATCCAGAGATTGCATATCTATTACCTGTGATTCACTGAACCTATTACTTATAGTATTTATTTTGGATGATATACTGAGAGTTGCAATATATCTAACATTATCTGCTTCAGAAAACCATCTCACCAGTTTCTATCTCACAAATCCGACTCTTATTTTCTTTATGGTCTATGCTTTCTTACACAGTGTGTATAATGTCTGTATGACACTGCTCATATTGGTAAATAACTCTTGCAATTATATTTGATATGTATATATATCTGAGATATACATATATATATCTGATATTGGTAATTAACTCTTGTAATTATAATCTTGGAATAAGTCTCAAAAGTTACTTGGAAAAAACTAATATATACTCAATTCTCATCCATGTCTGTAAAAACTAACATGACAGAATCCAACAAGCTTTTTTCCAAATTGCCCCACACACAATAGGCAGTCTTCTCTGTGTTACTTTTCAGAAACAGTTTTACCAGCCCTTCCTCAAATATAAAAAAGAACAATTGTAAGAGTATCAAGAGAAAAGTGGAAAATGGGAGAAAATAATTTCATGGACTAGGACAATAGATCATTTTCATCTGGATTCCAAAGAACACTATCATGAGAAACAAAAATACCTCCATACTGTTAGAAAACTAAGTAGATGAGAATTAACCGTGAAGAGGTAAGGAGAAATAAGATGGAAGTGCCAGTGTGTAAAACACCAGTAGGCACTCAGTAATGTTGATGAGTCATTCAATTCACCGTCATGTGGAGAGGGTGTAATAGCAAAAATATCAATTATCCATCTTATAATCATGCTGTAGGATTTTTTGGTAGGTAATGGTGGGCAAAGTATAACAAATAATTCAAGTAAAACAGGAAAGGAATATAAAATTACTTTTAAATGCAAAATTTTTTCCTACTAATTAAATCTTATTTTAATCTATTAACCTGAGAATAAACTAGTCTATTTCTTCATAAAAAAATTAACTCCAGTATTCTTTTGACAAA
>NW_012148208.1:1643649-1644592 GCF_000956105.1 Propithecus coquereli | reverse complement strand
AATAAAAGATAAATGACTATAGAAATGGAATGGTTTTGTAGTACCAAATCCTCGAAATAGCTTCTTTCAGAATGTCATATCCATTGATGACATAAGACTGATGTGCTCAATTTACTGATATAAAAAGACATACTTGAAAACTACAATACGGTAGGATGATAATTATTTTTGCACAGGACACTCTTGAAATTAGCATAAACTGTTTTCATTACATCATATTTATCCTGCTAACTTAGAATATCTAGTAGTTTTATTGTTAAACATATTTCATAGAACAATGAAAATTATATCTTAAATTTCCAATTATTCCAATGTAATAAAATTAGAGATGGAAGGTGGGGTGAGGGACAGGAGAAATACTGCAAAATTTTATACTTCTCTTTGAGTTCCAAATCAAATAGTCAATTTAATGTATGATTATGAGTCATCATAATTCTCTAACAGGAAAATAGAAACTTAAGAGAAAGTCATCTTTAAAATTACAGCCAAGGAATGACAGCCCGGAAGTTAGGTGACTTGCAATGGTCACTGATCACATTCATGGCAGAGCCATCACTAGGCCCTTTCTCTCCTGATTCCCAGAGAGGTCGCTTTCCACAGGAGGAAATGTCGTGAACATGGCTATGCTCACAGAGCCAAAAGAAAAGTTCTTACCGACTGTAAAACTGTTTCAGGACTTTTATCTTCATGCTCATGTGATGCCTTGGTAATTACTCGAATAGTTTCTTCTTTCAAGTGCTTTGAGAAATCACTTCTTGATGGCTGCTCTAGATATTCTGGTTCTCCTGCTTGTGCTTCATGAGAAAAGAATCAATTGTATATCTAATATAAATCACAGAATCTATACTGAGATGAATCTTTTATTTATTTCTAAATCTGAAGTTACACAATAATCAATTTTAGTTGTCTATTTAAAGTAAAATATATCCTTCAACATATAGCA
>NW_012148208.1:1642694-1643566 GCF_000956105.1 Propithecus coquereli | reverse complement strand
AAGAAGGCTCATCATTCATATTCCATAGAAGGGAGTTCAACACGTAATGTATAAATTGAGAATATAAAAAACATAAGCATTCTATTTAAAGATATGGAATTAATGCCAAAAGGATTAGACAAAATAATTAAAAGTTGTTACCACTGGGAGGTTAGCAATTTTTGAATTGTTGTAGTATGTACAATTGACTGATTCTTTAAATTATAAGTAGGTATTAATTTAAGAAAAATGAGATTTACAATACAACAGAAAAATACCCAACTTGACCAAGAATGACAGTGGCATTGTAAAATATAACTTCTCCATAAGAAATAGATGAAAACTTTAGAAGGCAAATATTTAGAATTTTTAAGAAAGGAAAATGTAGATTATCTGGGCATAAGAATGAATTTTTAACTGTAAAAATTAAGAAATTAGTACGCAAACATGGTAACTACAAAAAAATCTTTGTTTTTCTTTTCTTTGTTTTTTTTAAAGTAGCTTTTTCAACCTTTCTTATGGGATCTTACTAGGGTGATCAACTCCTCCTAGGAACAGTTTGCCTAGAACTTTCACAGTTAGCACTTTAATCCCTGTATTCCAGGGAACTGCTCAGACCTGGGCATATTGGGAGAGTTGGTCACCTTAAATCCTAATAAATTAAAAAATGCTCCTATGCACAAGGCTTTTGTTTTGCACTATACACTGAAAGAAATAAAAAAAAAACCGTGTTTTTAAGATCAAGTTAGATGATGGCAAATTATAGAAAATTGGGGAAAATTTTAGACTTTTAACATCAAAAAAGAAAGGAGCACATAGTTTATTGTAATAAATTATACCTCAACAAGTCTGCTTCTCAAGAAACACTAAAAAAGGGCCCTTCCCTCTCCTCA
>NW_012148208.1:1631211-1633424 GCF_000956105.1 Propithecus coquereli | reverse complement strand
TTTTTTTTTTTTTGTCTTCTTCTTAACTAAATCTATGTGTCTCACTAATCCATACTAACAAAGCAGAGGCCAGTGTGAAAACCAGAAAAGTCCATTCAAAGACACTAGTATGATTCATTAAAAATACTATTCAGATTTTACATGGTGTTATTTTACTGAACAGATTTATAACTAGCATATCCACTATTTACCTATAAACAAATGTCAAAAATACTGAAGGTACTTGAAAGCACTTTAAGTGATTTTAATTTGGACCATAAAAAGTTTTCCTAAGCAAAGCTAAACTTTAGTTTTTAAATAAACAAATTTTAATAAGAACAATTAAGTGTTTTATTTTCATTTGAAATATAGGTAAATTAAACTTTTTTTGACTTTCCAGGAGTACATATGCAGAAAGAGTTTAATTAAACAACAAAATAAAACTAATGGTCAAGATTGGTATTACCCCTTTTAAAAGAAATGTTATTTTTAACCATAACATTTTTAAGAAAGACTTTATCTAAACACTCAACTTTTCAAAAGGAAATAAATAACCTGCATGGTTGTCATGATCCTAAGAAAGAATATGCAGCTAACCCAACATCTGGTATATAGTAGTTCTATAAATGACAGGTATTACCAATATCATTATAATATTTTATTATGCTACTTTAAATTGCTTATATTTGAATAATTCTAACTTAATATTACTACCACACATATTCTATAGAAATGTGCTTGGCCCATGACATTTAATTAAGGATTTTTAATCCTCATAGCATATGACAGAAGAATTGTGCTTGGTTTCCCCATTCACAAGAGTGAAATATAAGCAGGTAAATTAAGAAATCTGTCTGGAGTTTGTGGTGGTGAATTTCTCACTAGCAAACCAATCCAAAACAATAGTATCTTAAGAACAAAAACATAAATTTAAGGCAAATAGCAATTAAGAAATGTATTACTTAGAATACTGATCCTTATAATACACATTCTCTCTGGGGGAAAAAATTGCCCTTAGGGAAAATAAATGTTTTATAAGCCTTTCTAGTCATTGTTGAAGAGTTTCAACAGCATAATATAATGCTGATTAATTACACAGGTAAAAGTTGAAAAAGTTTAGCTGAATACAATAATTCTGTAGTATCAATCATGAAATCTAGATATCCTAAGGTACTATAACATTTTTCATATAAAGAATTTAAGGGCTCAGTGAAGCAAAGAATAAGTTTATCTTTTTCTGCTATTTCCAGGCCTTATATGAACACATTAACAAAGGCTAAACTTGACAAGAGTTAAAAATAAGTTTCTCACTGAATAAGTTGCTGAAATAATTAAAATACAAAGATTTTTATTAGTTGCCTGAAATCCATTAACTATATGATTTAAAAAAAGTGGTCTCATAAGAAGAGGGGTTAGAAAGCTATGTAAGTCCTTTGGCCACATTAACATGCCCATATCTTTTAACCTAGTAATTTTATTCTATGGAAATAAACTGAAATATGGAAAAAAGTTTATTTCTAGCAGCCTATTTATAATACTATAAAAGTAGAAATATATACGCAATGAGCAAATGGGTAAACAATAAGTTAATTACTCAAAGGAATATTACTCAGTCATTAAGTGATTTTTTACTAATTTTAAAACCTGGGGAAATGTTACAAGGCCAAGTCATTAAAAGAAGAAAAGGCAAGATACAAACTTTTATATGCAACTAACACAAAAGTATATCCCAAATACAAATACAAGAGAAAAAGAAAACAACGTATTAAAAGTGATTGAATTGAATGAGTAGTGAGTGGGACTATGTGTTCCTGAGTTTTTCTTTACTTTTTAAATATCCTAAAGTATCCCACTTAAAACTAAAGACATTTTTCTAAAAAAAGCAAGCTGCCTAAACACTTGGATACTGTCTGTGATTTTGGTGGTTCTAAGCTTTCCAGGGAATTCTTCTTATGCTAAGGTTAAAATTTAATATACTATGTATTTGTGAAATGGCTAGAGTTAAAGTAACAGAAGAGAAGTTACTCAGTGCCTACTCATGCTAGGCACTTTCAAAAAAATGCCCTTCATAATCCCACAATCACCTCCATTTTATGAAAAAGAAAATTGAGGTTTAGTAAGAAGTGAAACTAATTTCTGAAAACCCAGAAATACCTGATTCCAAAGTCTGAAGGCTCTTTTTACCTGTGCAATCGAGCTTCTAATGTATACCAAATTTAAATGAGATAACAAAA
>NW_012148208.1:1630575-1631161 GCF_000956105.1 Propithecus coquereli | reverse complement strand
TAAGCTTTCTACTTAACTTTTCACCTAAATTCAAAGTTCTGTTAGTAATTGGTAATTTCAGACTATGGGTGGCAAAGCTGTATGTTATGCAGCAGTAGACATAAATGTGAGGGTGCAGGCATGCCCAAAGTACGTGTATTAAATAGCAAAAATTAAGTAGCAATGATGCAGAGTGCCGCAATAAAAGTACCTCGTCATCATACCCCCCCTCCTTTGATTCAATCATAAATTTCCCTACATGAGGAATCGCCACCTCTACAACTCGCTGGTTAGAAGGTGGTTGGGTTGTGGTACTTTCAGGTTTCTGCAGAAGAAAATCATTAGTATGAACATTAGAAAAGAGAACAATGGAAACACCAAGTTTGAATGCATAGACTCTTAAGTCTTTTAAAAACACCTGCATTTGCACCCATTAACTGTCCCTACTTTAATGGTCAATGGGTGCAAAAATATAATTAGATAGATTGAATAATATTTGATAGCACAACAAGTGACTATAATCAACAATAAGTTAGGGTATACTTTAAAATAACTGTAAGAGTGGAACTGGAATGTTCCTAATACAAAGACATGATAAATGCCTGAG
>NW_012148208.1:1561034-1622630 GCF_000956105.1 Propithecus coquereli | reverse complement strand
ACATTTTCTGCCATTAGAAATACCAAAATCTCATTTTGGAAAATTGCCAGCATCTTACCAAATTAAGAATTTGGCTCATACAGCAATCCTGGGCTGACTTTCCACCAACAGCACAGTAGCTATTTTTCTCTGGCCACAGTATCCTATCTCACACCTTCCTAACAAAACCCTAACCCTAAATGAACCTAACCTTCTACCTTTTATCAATCTGCCCTGGTAGTTGGGTGTTGCCTGAAGAAAAGCAACTACAATTTGGCAAACTGCTATCAATATAAAATGATTTCAAATACCATCCATGTGAGAACTGTCAAAGTTATATCTTCAATTCCCACCTATTTTTAGAGCTCCAGACTCACATATCCAACAACTTACAATGAATGTCCATAGGGTCTTTCACAGAGAACTCCAAAATCTCTACACAATCTATAAAGCTCTACATCAGTGGGTCTCTGCCTATCTCTCCAACGTTACTTTGTGTCCTTTGCCTTCTCCTCAAAAAGGGCCACTTTTTCACAGCTTTTCTAATACACTGAGGGAAGGGTATATTTTTGGATCTTTCCACATATTCTTCCCTCTGCCTATATGTTCATCCACTTTCTTACTCTCCCCATCAGTAACTTCCACTCACAATTTTACTTAAATACAATTTCCATATGGAAGTACTACTGATTACCCAACTCCTAGAGCAGGATTTCTCAGCCTCAGTACCATTGAGATTTTGGTCTGGATAATTCTTTGGTGTGGAGCACAGTCCTATCGATCCCAACACCTACCCACTGAATGCCAGTAGTACTGCCCCCCACAAGGTGTGACAACCAGAAATGTCTCCAGTATAGTCAAATGTCCCTTGGAAGACAAAAATCACTCCCACTTGAGAACTACTGCTCTAGAGTAACTTATATTTTCCTTTTAAATATCATTTACTGCAATTATGACTTTATCGTTGTATTTGGTTAAAGCCCATATCCCCTGCTAGTCTATAAGAATCTCAAGAGCAGGGATGTTATCTCCCTTCAGTATAGCTAATTCCTCAATGCCTAGCAAATAATAGGTACATAATCTAATGGAGCAAATGAATAACTAAGTTAATGAATGAATATGGGAATAAAAACATACACTAAAATGCTGCACAATGTTAGCGGGACTGGTTAAGGGAGTCCTTGCTCAACTACCTGCTGGGACACAACAGGATTACCGTCATCCTCTCCAACATTTCATTAATTTTAAAAAACCTCCAAAGTGAAACTATTTCAAAAGTACTACAATTTCAATGTACACGCATGATCATTCATTTATCCAAAAAATCTTAATAAAGCATCTATGTGCCAGGCACTAAGCTAGGCACTGTCAGACTCCAGGTCTGACAAAGCAGCCAGTCTCTCCCTCCATGAAGCTTACAACTTATGGAGAAAGTCACTGACCAAATAATCACACATATCAATTTTGACAATATTATGAGAACACATTTTAGGAATAAAATTGGGGTGGGGATGGTATGAGCAATTTAGGTTATGAAATAAAGTGACCTTTAAGCTGAAGGATGAATGGGTTGTTTTGACAGATGGAAGAATGAAGAGTACACGTAGTGAATATGAGCTAGAGTCAAAGAAAAAAAAAAAAACAAGGGGCTGGGTGTGATGGCTCACACCTGTAATCCCAACACTTCGGGAAGCCAAGGAGAAAGGATTGCTTGAGGCCAGGAGCTCAAGATCAGCCTGGGCAATATAGCAAGACCCCGTTTCTAAAAAAGGTTTTTTAAAATCAGCTGGGTACAGTGGCCCATGCCTGTAGTCCTAGCTACTTGGGAGGCTGAGGGAGGAAAATTGCTTGAGTACAGGGGTTGGAGGTTGCAGTCTCCACCCTGGGCAACACAATGAGACCCTGGAAAGAAAGAAAAGAAAAAAAAAAAGTCCATGGCTGGACTACAGTATACTAGTAGAGATATGGCAAGAGATGATGCAGGTAGAGGCAAAAGCATTAATGGCCTTTGAGTCATGTAAACGTTTTGAGGGCAACAGGAAGTGAATAAAGTTTTTAAATGGTAACATGGCAAGTTTTAAAAAATTATCCTGGCTATATTGTGAAGAATGGATTAGAGAAGAAAGCAAAACTAGAGGTTAGTGAAGGTATTAGAATAATACGGGAAAGAACTGATTGTGCTTTTGGATAACAGAGACACCAACAAAAGTAGACAGAATTGGCTAGATTCAAGATGTACTTTGGACACAAAGATTTGAAGACTGCACATAAAGACAACTCCAAGATTTTGGCATGCATAACTAGGAGATGAAGGAGGTAAAATGTACTATGATAAGGAAAACCAGAAGTAGGAATACTTACAATGTATGTGAAAAGGGACACAAATTAAAAGAAGTTAAATGTCCTCATATTTATATTTCCTGATTTTGGACTGTAATATTCCTTCAGAGCCCCTGCATGATAGATAAGGTAAAGAAATCTTAGGCGTTTCTGCTTAGCAGCAATTTTGCTTCATGAGATTTCATGACAGGTAGCTTAAGCCAGCCGCTTTAAGCTTAACAGAAGAAAGTTAGTTCTTGCTGATAAAATTTTCCTTGTGTTTGCTACTTCTTTGTCTCTCCTCACCATAGTAGATAATGTCAAGGGTTGACATTAGGATGTGAGCTTAATGCAATTTTATGGTCTGACATTGGTCTAACCCATTGAAAGCTGGAGTCTATGTAAAGTAAGTCCTCAGAAGCAAGAGTAATTTCATCCGATCAATACAAGTCAAATCCACCTTAGGTAGCCAAGGCCAAGGTTTCCTTCTACATAGGGTTTTGAATCCAAAAACCTTATCAATAATACTGAATGGTTTTGCCTAAATGTCATACAGAACTATTTTCTCTGGAGTTTTCCCTGTATATATACCCCTAGGAAACTTATTTGAGTGGTGTTGTAGTCATGGTAAATGAACCTACAACCATTTGACATCCTAGGAGATTGGAAACAAAAACTACATTCCCAAAAAGTTTATCAAGCCTGTGCCATTTTCAGTACTGTATTAAGTATTAAAAATGTGAAAACAATAAAAATTTACATGCTTCACTCATTTTAAGGAACTCTCAGTAAAATCATATAAACATATACTTTATTATAACACACTGTGTGAAATCTAATAACAGACTTATGCACAAGGTTCTATAAAAGCACTATGGACCCAATATACACACTTGAGATAACGCTGCATGTTAAGAAAGACTTTCTACAAGAGATACCAACTGAACTGAGTATTGAAGAATTTATGGAGAGGATTATTGTGAAGATGAGAAAGGAGAAGATTACAGGTAGAAGGAATAGCATATACAAAGGTAATGTAAGGACAGATAAAAGATTAATAAAATCCCTGCTATAAATGAGCTGCTACACTGGTAAGTAAACCAAAATATAAGTACAATAAAGAGGATTATGATAAATTTGGTAATAAGAATAGACTGGGATTGAGGGGAAAAAGATAATAGTTGCTACAGAAGTACACTGAAGGGAATTCATAAAAACTTTGGGATATGAGGAAAATCTTAAAGAATGGACAATTCATGAATGTTGATGGTAAAAGAACATTTTTAAGATGAAGGATACTTCATGAGCAATGCCATGACGACAGGAAAATTTCCTTCCTGCATTCAAGAAAAATAGTGAGTAGTCTGATTTAGATGAAACATAGGCTACTCATAGGGAAGTAATCTTGGAAGAATTATAAGGCAATCAGATTAAAATAGTAGATCTTCATGAAAAAGAAAAGAGATTTTTGTCCTTATTTTCTCAAACCAAAAGAGTAAAAACATGTTTACTAGAACAAACAAATGAGTAAAATGACAAAAAGTAAAAGCTCTTTCTGCTATCAAAGATAAGCACTACTGATACTTTCTGGTATTATATATTTCCAGACTTTACCTACCTACCAATATTTTTAAACAAAAAAAAATTATTATATATTTATTGTTTTTAACTCAAATAACAAACATTTTTCATGTCAATATAATTTTTACTGGTTAGATTGTGCTGTTCTGTATGCCGGGCTCATAGAACTAATACCCTACCATACATTTAAGCAATTTCTATTTCTTCTTAAGAACAACAGCAGGACAAAAAGTTTGGCTTTTACCAAATAAATACAAAAGATGATTTTTATTTAATCTCTAACCATGTAAAAAATCTCATCACTGGTGGCCTGTATAAATGGTAGAAACTTTATAATAAATAAAGACCATGCTGATTTCTTCATCTACTTTCTGTCCCAATTGGCACTTTATATACTAATTGGCCCCTTAGTTTAATGTATTGTTCAAGCTACAACTTGGAAGACAGTGATTACTTTCATACCACTTACTTAATTCCTGGAAGTCTACCTTGGTTCCCTACCTACAGCTACAAGCTCCTAAGTGTGCTCATTTCACCATGAACAACCAGTTTTCTATACAGGTATATAATATCCCTGTACCTAGAGTACCTTTTGGGTCATTTATTTGTTCTATGGGTGTTTCACTGAGATTTTCAAATGACTAGCCTCCACATGAGAGATTTTCAAGCCATGCTCTATGTTGCATAATGTAGGGACTTCATTTACCTTCTGGCTATTATAGAAGACCCAACCAATTCTGAGGGTACTCTGAGCCTGCTCCTTTGGTTCACGTTCAAATTGAAGTAAGGGACTCAGGGGAGTTTGGGTTGCTTTATTCCCTTGCTATGGTATTCAATATTTTAAGAAGAGAACTGGCTTTCTATTATAGCATAAGAATCTGCTTTTAATCAACTATAAAAACAAGACCAACATTTCAGATATCTTTCAGAAGTATTTACTACCTTGACTTACTAATGAGTCATACTTACTACATTCACATTGAAAAACATTTAAAGAGGATTGCTTGAGAGACACACAGTCCATTCTGTTCTAGAAATGTATTTAAAATCAATGATTGCCTAAAAGAGCCTATAAAGAACCATGCTAAGCTAGCTGCATAAAAGCACTGGTGGAACTTTTAAGACTTCAGATTCCTGGGCCCCACTCCAAACAGAATCTCAAGGGTATGGGAAACAGAGGTTTAGCAACCAGAGTTAAACCTAAAATTTATCCAGAACAGAGAGCTATATCTTCATCACACATTTTTAGCCTGCCTCCCTACTCTATAATTGTTTAGGTTATACCGTAAAGTCTTGTAGCCCCTACACTGAGGATTACCCCTAGTAAACTCATTATTGGAAATTCCCTAGGAAATAAATTCAATTTAGAAAACATTCAAGGGACATTTACCATGTGATTTATTATACTAGATGCAGGAGGTACAAATAAGAACATCACCTAGACCCTGCTTTCAAGGATCCTCAGAATACTGAGACTATTGTTCATCCTACCAGGTCTTACTCTGAGGAACCTATTGTACTTTCCTAGAATATCAGCTTATTTTTAACTTGAAGACAGTGTTCGTAAAGAAGTCCCAGAGCCAACTCAGCCTGCCACCTCCACACAAATTTGGAATGTATTTCATACCAATCTTAACCACTTTTATCTTATTTTTTTTTCTACCTTTATTTTCTTATTTCAGCTTTTTAAAAAATCTGAGTGTGCTTATATTGTGTTGTAAGAACCTCTAGCTGAGAGTCATGTTGCTTAACCAGAGGTACACCTCAGAATTATCTGAAGATCTTTTTAAAAATACATATTTTGGATCCTTTCTCCAGAGATCTTGATTTCAGTAAGTCTCAGGTGGGATATGCTGTTTATACTCAGAAAAATCCTCCTGGTTATTCTCATGTATACACTCATAGTGAAGAACTGTTCTCTAGAAATCTAAAAAGAAGTATTCAGCTAAGTTTTCCTTTACAATAAGCAGGTTTAAGGACATAGTATGAAATGGACCAAATAATATTTTCTCATCATTATTGCTTACTTCATTGTTAGTATGCAAAGAATGGTGCTGAAGAATTGATACACATGCATTTCTGGATCACATATTAGCAGAAGAGGAACAAATACTAACTTGATTAATACTATATCAATCAATTTTCTTATTTGGAATATCGCTTAGTAGAAATTGGATTTTAATGGTTATTATGTTACAGTTTTACTGAGAAGATTTTACAGGGAGGGAAGGAAAAATCACTCTGCTGGATTTTATGAACAAGATTTCCTTGTATTACTTCCACTAGTCACTCATAATCCAAGTGCACACCTCAGAGACTTTAAACATAGGTTCACTTTGAGATCCTGGAAGTATCATACCAAGTTAAACAAATTATTTACTTTGAAAACTATGAAGAGAATGGGAAGATGGTAGCATGGACATTAAAATAAAATTTCTCTACTAATGACAGGGGATGAATGATTCTAATGAAACATTAGCCTCATTTAATTGTGATATGTGAAACTCCCCTGCAAAAAAGCATAATATTCTTAATATAATATCAAAGATAATACAGCAATAGAAACCAATCTTTTAAACAATAATCTCTCTCTCCAAATTTATAGACTTGGCACATTCTATTTCTACTAACTTAAACAAAGTGTGTATTTTCATCAATTCTATAGAGGACACAATGTTTCCTACTGAGCTAATATTGCCAGTATTTTCTAAATATCTAGTCTGGAAGAGAATTATCATAATAGCTATATGTGAATTGACTATTTCCATCTCTTTATCTTTTAGTTATTGTGGTTCCTCTCAGAAACATATTTGCATTCTTTTCAAGTTTATTTTACATGGTAAAAAGGGACATGAAAATACATGCCCAATACCTAGTACTGAATTTTTTAAAATTACAAAATAGCATGGAAAGTGTATGGTGAGAAGTAATGATCATAGAAAAAGAGTGTAGGGTATACAGATATGGCCTTTTTATAGACAGAGAAAATAAGATGACAAATGTAAAGGGTGGGTGGGACAAGGCAAGTCCTTATCAAATAGGAACATCAGTGGGGAATATGTAGTAGTTTGACTAAGTAGAAATAAAATGTGTTAATTCTGAATTGGAAAACCTTATGAGAAATAGACAAAATGAAGAGAAGGGGGTTATATAGACTATTCTGGTATGACAAGATATAGCTACCTGAGCCAACAATAAAGTTGGAGCCTAACCAATGAATTAAGGATTCAACTGTGCGTGTTTAGGTACCACTACCATTTATACAAATTATGCAGACCCTTCTTCCCACTAATAATAAGATAAGAATAGTTACATGTGAATGGAGCACCAAAATATTAAGGGAAGAATAACAGAGTAGCTCCATCTTGGGGCAAGTTCTAGGGAGTGATTTGAGAAAGATACGTACAGAAAACAAAGGATGAAATCACAGAGGGATGGAACTGGCTCAGAAATGAAAGGAACTATATAATAGAGTTACTACACTGCAATTTGAGCTCAGAAACCTCTTGCTATCTACAGAAACTACATTGTTGTAGATCCAGAGCTTCACCTGTTCTACGTAGTAGCCCTGAATATGTAGGGAAAAAGTGCAGTCCTGCATAATGGCAGAGCTCACTAGCCACTACAATGGTGATATTCAGGTAGACTGCATGACATTTAAGTATCAAAATGTTGGTATAATACCATTTTCTTGGCCTTTTGAAAATTCTAAATTATTTTCCTCTTCCTGTTATTGATCAAAATCAATAACAATTCAATCTATATGAAAATAAGTCTACATTAGTCACAATACCATAGAGGTACTATAAAAAATCTTCTATTGAAAGAATAATTCCTTCTAAAGTTCAAATGATAATGTTGAAACTCACCTAAGCAAAGTTGCAAGGAAATCTGTCTATATAAGGTCAAATTAAACAAATGAAAACCAGAAATACTTCCTCAAAAAATAAAAACAAAACATACAGACATTGCCAAAAAAAAAAAAAAAAAAGGTTATTCAAAAGGATCCTCTTAGAGTTATGTAAAAAAAGAGACAAATGAGTTTGAAAACAGTATCTGGGTTTAATTTATAGCTTCTCATTTCCCCGACTAGTATAGCGAGATAGTGCTTTTTCTACAGCAGGAAACATGTTGCCCTAAAATATATTTGCAACTCAGAAATGATAAAATTAATCTTTAAAAAAAATAAAAATAAAAAAAGAGATCAAAAGAAATTCTATTTTCAATTTTGCTAGAATATATTTTCTTCATTTTTATGTAGTGTTTACTTTGAATAGTCTATTGAATTCATCAGCTAAGAGTTTACTTTAGAATGGTATTTTTTAATATTTATATTTTTATACATTTATCTGTTTTTCAGATCTATAAACTTTTTTTTACCTGTAATACATTAAATATTTAGTTTTGGCTTATTTTGTTTTAAATCCTAAGAATTTTAAAAAATCAAATAAAATATTTCATAGTAATGGTGCTATTTACCATTACTCAAAATATATACGAATATACCAGTAGTAGTATTTTGCTCAAACTTGAAATTACTAGAGTTCATTCCCTTAATGGCTTTAGTGAATTGGTTTAGGTTGCTTATTGATTTCAGAGCTTTTCCTGCTTCCTGCCAAGAAGTCAAGCCCATTCAAAGTATGCAGGGTCAACTGAATTATCTCATTTGTCTTTGAAAAAGGTATATATGAATACACTGGTATCTGGCAAAGAGGTAAACTAAATTGTTACCTGTAGTACTCTTTGAGTGATAGAATTTCAGATGATTTCTAATGACTTCTTCATACTTTAAGATAACTATATTTTCCCCTAATGAGCATATCCTATTTTTATAACAAATAGATATAATAATAATGATAATAAAATACAACAATAAAAATGGACAAACCTGTTGTCACAGAAGACTCTGACTCCCTCAATTTCTGAGATGCTAAAAGCTTTTCCTGCAACGCTTTCTGGGCAAGTTGTGCATCCCATTCTTCTAGTTCTTTTTCAAATCGCTGGTTGTCTTCCTCAACAAAATCTCTCAAATCCGGTGGTAAAGTTTCTATTCCAACAAGAGCCTGTCCAGTTTCTTTATTAAACTCCTCTGCAAAACATATTTCAAAAACTAATATAAAATTAAGAATTAAAGGAAAAATACAAAGCTCAAAATAGAATGCAGTGGGATTTAAACTATTAATTATGAATTATTACTGTTTAGCAAATGAATATAATCTATTTTAAAAACTCAAATTGTTCAGAAAAACAATGATATAAATATTTGATAATCCATGATAGGTAATGTTCTGTTTCTTTTATCTGAAGAATAGAAATGAGACAAGATATAAAGTCAAAATTTTTTGCTACTCTAACAATGATATATAGCAGTACTTTTGCTATTATAGGAAAATACTAGATATCTGATTACTTATGAAGTAAAATTTTTCAAAATAAGAGTAACTGATAACTTTCTTAAGCTCGAAACAGAACTAAAATTGTTTTTCAGCTGAAGCAGTTAAGGATAGTCATAAAAATAAATATGCAATTATAAAAGTTAATCAATATAGCAAGATTTTTTACATTATATAAATAATATTTAGAAGTTACTCAACTTCTACTACACACACAAAAGATAAACTTTACCTTTTTAGTCATAAATGGACTGCCTAGCTAGTTCTGCTGAATTGTTAAATGTAAAATCATCAGTTTTAACAAATCTTTATTGTTTTCTATATGCAAAGCATGTATCAGAATATCAGAAATAAAAAAATTGAGATATAGTATAACATGTTCCCTGGCTTTGAGCAGATCAGAGTGAAGTGTGCAAGATGAGTCAACATATAATTCCAACACACAATAAATGCCCAACAGAGATATTCTATGAGAACATAAGGAGAGAAAGTTTTGGCAGATCAAGAAAAACTTTGCAGAGGAGATGACATCTGAACTGAATCTTGACAGATGAGCAAGAATTAAGCAAAAGAAAAAAGAAAAAATATTATTGGCAAAAAATAAAACACATAAGAACATACAGATATAAATGTGTGAAATGGTTTGATGTGAGCAGAATACAGCAAGAAATTCAAATACCAGTAAAGTATACAAAGTTTGAAGTGGGCATTGGTGATGAATGAAGCTGGAGAGATAGAGGCCAGAAAACAGAGGCCTTACATGATAGCTAAGGAGTTTAAATATGAGTCAAGATGTGGATGCAGTCCCTAAAGGGTTTTTAGCAAGGGGAAAAAAGGTTAGATTTACATTAATCATTAACTTTGAGTACAAAATATATGCCAATTCTCAACCCTGGTCACATTACTTTTTGATTCAGCTTTCTCACTTATAACAACCCAGTAGTACTCTCTAATCATAACTACCACCCTCTGAATGAATTATACTTAACTAATCACACCACAGACCAGAGTCACATAAAAGGGCTATTTATTTAAAAATATATACTACCCTATATATTTCATATTCTTACCTTGTATTAAGAATTGTGCCTTATCATTTATATACATTAAACAGTAGGCACTGGCATTTCTATAACCACCAAAAGAATCCCTCACTAGCTCTTCCCAGGATGATTTTGTCACAGCAATATCATTGTACTTCATCCACCTGCTTTCATGATGATCAAAAATGTATGCCCAGTAGTGTCCAGCATTAGCTTGGCCTTCATGAACTAAAACAGCATGTAAGCGATAAGGAACCTAAATGTGAAAAAGAAGAGTTACACTATAATTACATAGTCTATTATACCACATTCCTTAAAATCTACAAACAACCTGTTTAGAGGAAACCATGCAAGCACTTTTTTTTAACAAGAGAACACTGTCTGGGATTAAAATTTTGAAAACATTAAACCACAAAATTGAAAACAAAAAGAGGGAGGCTAAATATGCTGACGATATGTAGATAGTTGTGTAGATAAAAAGACAATTTTTGAAACTTTGAAAATCTGTTGTCCTATTTATTTCTTTTGAATAAAGAACTTACAGTAAATAGTTTTATATATAGTACATGATTTGTCTAATTAACAATTACAAATTGATGGCTAACAAAACGGATTATATAATATGTACCAGAAGTTAAAATGATATTGAGCCCTAGAGTTTCTTTCCAAATCTGAATATCCTTCAATAACCATATATTTTCTCTCATAGGACATTTTTAAAAATCTTAAGGCCTTTTGTAAAATCTTGATCAATTTTATTATAAAAGAATAAAAAGGGTAAGCAATAAATACAGTATGACAGTCCATCTGAATGGGGGTAATTTTATTGACAAATTTTATAACGGATGTAAGGAAGAAGTAGGTTAAGATAAATAATATAAAGATAAATTAATATATGTAAATAGTTTTGACAATGATTACTAGCTCAGAATTTCACTTACTTGGATCATAGATTTGTCAGAGTACATTAGCTCAATTGTTCGATGAATTCTGGATATGCTTTCCTGCAAATCTAAGGATATAAGGTGTCATTTAATGATTAATATCAACTGTGTTTCTATTGAGACTTATAAAATATATGAGACTAAAGGTTTTTCTATAAACACGTTAGAGGAATAAAGAAAATTTCCTAAAACTGCTCTTAAAAACATTACTATTTGAAGTCCGTATAAAATGAAATATAGTTCTTAATAAAAGATATAGCACAAATGCATAGTAAAAACCAAAACAAATATGAATTATTCAGAAAATGTACAGAGTCAGTAAAATTGAACATTGTTCACATCTATAAAGGAAGGTTTCGATGAAAAAGCTAAACCCTATTTACATATTGCTCTAAAACATGTGAACTTAAGAATGAAATAAAATAACTTTACCACGTATCTTGTATATATATGCAATTAAATAAAAATTCACTATAACCACCAATGGAAATAAAATTATGGGACTCCTATCATTAATTATTTCTATTAATACTTCTAACAGAAAACAATCCTACAAAATTATCCAGAGATAGGGATGTTCACAGCAATATTGTCCATAATAATTAAAAAAAAACTGGAGATAATCTAAGTATCTGTCAATAGGGAAAGGAGTAAATTATACTATCACCACATCATACTGTGAAGTTGTTGAATTAAGAAAGAACCTTGACTACAAGAAAATATAAGTAACTGCAGTGGGGAAAGATCAGTTTAAACCTGAGAGAAAATCCAGTAACGATAAAGGAAAAGATAAGACCTCCCCACCCAAAACATTTTTTTTTTTTTTAAAAACTCTACATTATAAAAACAAAACAAACAAAAACGAACATAAAGAAAATCAAACGGCAAATTGGGAAAATAATATTTGCAGCATATACCATATACTAAAAGTTAATATCCACAATTCATTCAGCTTTCTACTAAGCAATAAGAAAAAGACAAATGATTCAATATAAAAAATGGGCAAATGTCACAAACAAGAAATTTACAGAAAATACCCAACTTCACTCACAATTAAGGAAATGCAAATCAAGATATTGAATATCATTTTTTCAACTATCAGGCTACCACAGATTAAAAAGTACCAGGGGATAGGGAGGATATTAGGAGACAGGCTCCTTCATATACAGTTAGTGGGAGCAAAATCGTGTAATGTTTTGGAAAGATAATTTTAAAATAGTCAACATTTAAACTATACACACTTTGGACCAAAAAAAATGGCAATTTTTAAGAATATATCCTACTTACAGAAGTATACAAATATGTATACAGAAGGCTAGCACTATTTGCAGAGAATATCAATATGAAAATTAAATAAATTATATCATACCCATATGTTGGAATATTACATAATAGTTTAAAAAATAATGCTAACAGCTAATATCAGTAAGGGGTGAAAGAAAGCAAGCAAATATCTCTTCTTTCCTGATCCATAGTATTATATATACAAAACCTTATCACGTGAATGTCCCTCAAGCTCAAGTTTAAAATTGCCAAAATTAAACTCATTATATTCCTACTTCCTTCCCCAAGGGAACCTGCTTACCCAGTAGGTCTTTTTCCAAAGTGCATTCTATTTAGTTATTCATACCACCACAAACTAAGGAATCATTCCTGATTTCTCCCTCTCTCACCTCTAGTTAAAGGTCCACATTTGTTAGTTGTCTCCAAAGAGTATTTTAAATACAGTCATTTCTTTCTTCCCTCAGTGCCACTACCTAGGTGTGAAAAGCTTCCTAGCTTCCACTCTTTTAAACATAGTCTTATAAAAACAATCTGCCATGCCCAGTAGAAAATTATTCAACATCTATCCACCACAGTGTTTGCTAAATACTATGTGCTTAATTAATGTTTGTTAATGAGTTCAAATATTAACATAAAAGTTTTCCTTATATATGAAAAATACTAAGAAAATCTTTACTAATTAGCTACTAATGCTAATTGTTAGTCACCATCATGCCCTATGTACTCCCTATTAAATTAGGACTACTCTTTATTCACATATACTTTATAAAGAGTCAAATTGGTCATAAAAAATCCAACCATCAGTAACTGTTCAATATAATTCCAATCATGTAGTATAAAACAGTTCCTACACTTTCCTTTTTTTGTAGGTCAATAGATTAGCATAAAATTGGGAGATAATAGGATATGATATTTTGACATGTAAGGAAAAAATATAATAAACAAAATCTACCATAAAATATTAACGCCACTTCACTTTTTTGAAAAGTACATTTAAACAGAAAAGTAGAAAGAAGATTAAGTTCAGACAAACTTGTTCTGAATAAAGTAATAAAGGATAGAATAGAATAAAGGAGAGTTCCTTCCAAGAAAGAACAGATGGCAACTTAACACATACACATCACACACACGCACACCCCACAGAGCACTGTCCTTATTTTTCTTATTTTGCAGCATGCCAGTAAAAACTCTGTTACAGACTGGCACTGAGTTCATAAATCATATTTAGAAATCTCTGTTAGATCAGATTAAAAATTAAAATTCACAATTCTAATTCTTAAGCCTAAAGGATTTTTTTTAATCACTTAAATTTCATTGTTGTACAAATATTAGGTTAAGTACACAATTGATATGTACAAACTTTGATGTGGTATGACATTTCACCAATGGAGTAGCTGTTAGTATCAGTTTGCTATAAATTTAGACCACTAAACTAGAAAATCAGACCATCTGCTATGTCATTAATCAGCTAAGCAATCCAGGGAAAATCTTTTCGTCCTTGTGAATCTGATGTTAAGATTATAAAAATGAGAAGCAAGACTACTTTATCTTACATAAACCCTTTTCTAGAATAAAAATGACTATAATATTTAAATATGAATCCAGAGGTAATTTTCCTTCTCAATTTTATTATAACGTTATACATATCTATCTGAGGTTACAGTAGCTATTCTATGAGAGGCTTCTTACCTCTGGTGTCATTTTCTATTTCTGTCCTCCAGCGATGTAAACAGCTTTCTAGCACAGAAAGTTCTTCTTCTGTTATGTGCCTTGGTGCTGGATGCATGGGCAAATCTGGAGGTATTCGGGACTGAGTGAATGGTTTGTGTATTACGGATCTTGATGAAATGGCAGCAACTGATGCAGGTGATGTGCTTGGCAGTTCTGAAGGAGTTCCCTGTTGTTCTGCTGTGCTGCATTTTCAAAGCATAGAATATTTGTTATTAACCTTTAAAACTGAAGCTCTGGACAAAGTAGTGCCAAACACATAGCATTAAATCAGCTTTCAAAAGCAAAAGATCTTAATCTATTATTAATCTATTCTTTAATTGATTAATCTATTCCTCAATTTCCAAAGGAATAGATCTCAAAAAAATATGTGGATTGATCTAATATCCTAATGAGATTCTTAATATACAAGAACTAAATTACTTTAGAATGAATTGTAGCTTAAGGGTAAAAACAGCTTAATCTATTTAAGAAAACAACAAATCTTATGTATGCTGAAATTATAAGGACTTTCCCCTTGCTAACACTTATCAGCTTACATTACAGAAACAACCTCTAATTTAACAGTATTATTTTCATGAATCATAAAAGGTTGAAACTTATATAACCGCATACCAAAACAATCAAAAGTGTAATTCTGAACAGGAAAAAAATGATTAAAATTTCAATCCATAACCATAAAATCTACTGAAATAATGAAATAAGAAAACTACCAAAAGATATATTAATACAATCTTCCAAGTGAATCTACTCTTATTACAAGTTTGCTAAAGTAAATCCAGACCTGCATTTAAAACAATCTTCTTTAAAGGCATCAATTACATTATTCCACAACACAGGGAACATAGCTGTCTCTGGCATGGAGAAGACTACTTACCTTGGTAATGTCTGTGATGGTACAGAGCTAGTAGGAGGGGAACTGGCATCAATATCATCAACAGGAGACGTGCAAACAGGTTTACTTGAGGCAAACTCCAAGGCATACTGCAGAACATCTACCAAGGGGAACCGTTTGGGACCCGAACCATAGCTTAAATACCTGTTAACCACAACATGCATGAATGCTTTTATTTGTATATACAGAACATTTGGGTTTTTTTAAATAGTTCTTATAAAACATGATATAATACTTCAATAAATCTTTTTCAACAATAAAATTCATTTGTTTTCAAATGAAGATGGTAAAACTGAATATATTAATATAGTCAAGAAAAAAGTAAATGAAATGTTCTCCAAAGGAAGGAAACCAAAGCTGATTAAGACTGAATGTGTGCATATACTGTTCAATTTTTAAATGCTGTTCTAAATTATAACTCAATAGGAAGATGAAAACCGACAGTACCATCTCCTGAGACTGTTTTTATTTTTAGATCTGGCGTCTGGTCTCATGATCAAGACAATGACATATTTATCCTCTTACCTTTTACCACTGACCATTTTCAATGATTACTGATACTTTTTAAGAATAAAAATTATTATAATAAGATATATTATTTTGTACAAAAAGTTTTAGGCTGTTAATTTGCAAATGAATGCTAAAATAAGGAAATACATATTAGAGCAGAGATTGCAAACTTGGATCTGTTAGGCCACATTTCAGGATGTAGACTTTTGCCTAACCTGCAGAACATCTGACTGTCTAGATTCTGGCTTCTTTTAGAAATAATCCAAATCTCTAGATCATAGTGAGACTATATTCACGCATGGCAGTACTGGATGGCATTTGCTCCCTCTACACACAGATGTGCACTCTAGGCTCCCCTCACATACCATCTTATACCTGACCCAATTTCCTCCTTTATGAAGCTTCTGTGAGGCCCTGGTAGGCCTCCAAGAGTATATCCTCTGTGTAAAGGAGAAAAACTCAACTTCCACTCATTTTAACAACTTTAAATTTTTTTTTTTTTTTTTAGAGACAGGGTTTCACTATGTTGCCCAGGCTGGATTCAAACCCTTGGACTCAAGTGATCCTCCTGCCTCAGCCTCTGAGTCACTGGGATTGCAGACATGTGCCACCACACCTGGCTCCATTCATTTAATGGAAATCTCAAGAGTGATCTATAGTTTCATACAAAAATACAGCTCAAAACCAGATTCATTTAACTTTCTATTTTCAGCACCAAGAGCCTTGCCTGTTGACAATGAGATATTTAATTTTAAATGCTAAAATAATGTTCTCAAATCAACTATAGATTTTTAGTTTCTAACAAAACTCAAACTATACTATTCAAAGCAAAACATTAATCCAGAATGATTATATACTTCTAGAATTATAAATTACTCAAAGCAACTTAAAAATCTAGACAGTCACTAACTACATGATTTCCTATAGTTATCTCATAATTTCATAAAAGTTAAAATACCGTTCTAGTCTTTGTTGTAATACTGTGAGGTAATCTTTGAGTCTCTTGATCTCTTCCCTCTTAATTCTTGTTATTTCTCTGTTTCTGTGCATGTATCTACCAAGGAAAAAAAAGCAATCATTAGCAAATATCTTAAAAGTAGATATATTAAGTCTAGACATCATAACAACGAATCAATTCATTCAAAATTTTATAAGATATGAGATATCACAAAATAGTATTTTTTAAAATTCTGACACAATTTTAAATTACAAAAATAATCTCATTTTTTTCTTATAACATGATTCCCAGTAACTATATTTTTCCAATAAAGAGTTAACTCCACTTTCCTTGACAAATGGTATTAGATGTATCATACAAAAGTAAAGATTAATTCTAAGAAAATTAACCAAAATTTTCCTCTAAACACATTGTTCACTTGCTTAATAAACCATTTCAAGACTAAATCATGCTGTATACCAACCCATACCTGTCTAAATATAAAACTTGGGGAAATTCCAACTTGTTGTGAATTTTTTCTGGTCTTCCCAATGCCTGATTAAATTCAAATCTTGACAATTCAAATGTTAAGACAGGTGGTAATTCAGTAAACCAATGCTGAAACAAAACAAAACAACAAAAAAACCTTAATATCACCCTTCTGTTTACACCCATTGCAATTTTAGGCATAGGATGTTAATACTGACATTTTTATACACATCATGACAATGCTGACACCAAAAATAACTGGAACACAAGTTAGTTAAAACTCTACTTCTTCCTAAAAGTCTTCCACACCTCTTGAAAATTCCAAGAGTATGTATAACACCCAATCAAGCAAGAGAAAACTCTTCTAACAACTGTAATTATTTCATAATTCTTTACATTTAGAATTTCTAACTGAAAGAAAAAGACACTGGTTAAAATCATGACTTAGTAGCTCAAGTCTTCAGTCTTCTTCAATATTATGTCAAATGGTACTTATACTTAATCAACAACACTGTCAAAATACTGTGATAAAGTATTAATAACTTGTAAAATAATAGTACTCAAAGTAAAAAAAATTATTTTTACTTTTTTAGAGATGGGGTCTCACTCTATCATCCAGGCTGATGTGCAGTGGCGTGATCACAGCTCACTGCAACCTCTAACTCCTAGGCTCAAACAATTCTTCTGCCTCAGCCTCCCAAGTAGATAGGACTTATAGACGTGCACATCACCACGTCCAGCTAAATTTTTTTTTTTTTTTTTTTTTTTTAGATATGGGGTCTTGCTATGTTGCCAGGCTGGTCTTGGAACTACTGGCCTCAACTTACTGTCCCACCTTAGCCTCTCAAAGTGCTAAGATTATGAGTGTGAGCCACTGTGCCCAGTCAAAAAAGAAACTATGTTTACAGTATAAATGATCACAACTCTCATGCTAAAAACAGGAAAAATTATTTCCATGTAACAGCCTCAAGTTCCTACATTATTTAAAGAGAAAGGAAAATTAACAAACTTGTAAATCAACAAATAACATAAGTGTAAAATAGTGTAACAAATATATAGAAGTGCTTATTATAAGCTGTGCAATGTGCTACTTTAAAAAGAAATTGATGCATTACCCTGTGCGTGATAACTGCAAGTACCACAAAATGCCACTCTGCATCTGTCAATAATTTATGAGTATACTAATTTAAATTTGAACATCCCAAAAACAGGAATGACACACACCTGGCAAATATATTTACAGAATTTGACAGAATCTTGAAATTTGCCACTTTTCTCTAATTAAAGCAAAAAAAAGTAAATGGCTATTCAATACTATTTCTCCCTCCCAAAATGCAAATGATTATATGAACTGAGATTTCCTGAGTTGGATTTAGGTTCTCTTCTACTTAAGATTAAGGTTTTAGGATTTCTTTATATGGATATTACCTAAAATGAAATAAAATTATGAAAGATCTAACATCAGAAACACTTTTTCAGTTTTAAAGTTTGATGCGCAAATTTTGCTTATTTTTTTTGATCTCGCATAACACTGGCTAGAATTTTTGAGTTAGCTCTAATCCACATCCAAAATTGCTATTAAGAATTAAGACATTACACCCCAGACATATTACAAAGAAAACTTTTGATGCCTTTGGATAATATTCTCTACTTCATTTAATGACACTCAAGCAAGTAAGTATATTTCAAGAACTAATACTTTCATATTTTATTGCAATACTTTAAATGTTACCATTAAAATTAAATAATTACATATTTTAATTCATGGGAATCTACCATAGCCAGGAGAAACAAAATGACCCAAACTGGGGTATACTATTCTGTAGACCATGAAAAGTCCAGAAAATATAAATAGCTTCCATACCTTAACAAAAGGATGTTCAAAAAATGTTATGTAATATGTCTCTGCTATGAGTATATTTCCTCTATCAACGATGGCAGGTAGGTTTTTCCTTCCACATGAGTGGAAGGTTTCACTTTCTCATTCTAAAGCTGATGGGGACAAGATAAGATAACCAGACATTCTGTAAATTCATTTTTTAAAATACTAATGGTATGTCTAGCTTTGTAATGTTTGGATTGGAAGTAAAGTAGTACATAACTAGAATTTTAAATAGTATAAACCATGAAAAGTTTTTCTTTCAAAAATTTTTCTTTCCATTCAACAAAAAACTATACTTCTCTGTAATCTAACTCGTATGCCATGCTTGGCATACGAGACAGAGGTCATTAAAAGTAAAAATTATGCTATTCTCTGTATCTCTAAACATATTATTTTTCTCACTGTATTACTATATAATGAACCTACAGGAGGAATAACTTTCTGCAGTTAGTGAATGAAGAATTTACATAACGCATATTGGCAGCATTAAGTGCTCCAGAATTTATCATGACTCTATAAATCTAATCTTTTACAAAAAAATCATTTGTATGACTTTTAATAGCTGGTTT
Organism: Propithecus coquereli; assembly: GCF_000956105.1. Classification (NCBI taxonomy): domain Eukaryota; kingdom Metazoa; phylum Chordata; class Mammalia; order Primates; family Indriidae; genus Propithecus; species Propithecus coquereli. The sequence continues at coordinate 1,603,077 of NW_012148208.1, read as the reverse complement.
TTCTATTAAAGTGTTTAAGATACCTTGCTTTTGAGAAGATTACACAAGTGCAGAAAAAACAGAAAAAACTCATCCATCATTTCAAATCCCCTCAGAACACCAAAGCAAGTCAAGATGCAAACTAAGCACAAGAAGCAAAAACTTCCTATTACAATTCAAAAATTAGCTCCAGTCATTTAAATGCCTTGATTCGTTTGACCTTTCACTTTAAAAGATCGATTTTTCCCATATAACTTTTATATATATACATATATATACACACACACATATATATGGTAATATTGATACAGTTTCTCCAATTTAGTTTTTAAAGCTTCGGGAAACTTTTAACACTTTAATATTACTTCATACAATTTTGTGAAGAGAAATCTGAAAGTACCTATTTATTTATTTATTTATTCATTTTATTATTATTTTTTTTGAGACAGGGTCTCTTCACTCTGTCACCTATGCTGAAGTGCAGTGGCATTAGTATAGCTCACTGCAACCTCACACTCCTGGGCTCAAACCATCCTCCTGCCTCACCTTCCCAAGTAGCTGTGGCTGTTATTATTATTTTTTTTTTTTTTGAGACAGAGTCTCACTGTGTTGCCCGGGCTAGAGTACCGTGGCGTCAGCCTAGCTCACAGCAACCTCACACTCCTGGGCTCAAACCATCCTCCTGCCTCACCTTCCCAAGTAGCTGTGGCTGTTATTATTATTTTTTTTTTTTTTGAGACAGAGTTTTGCTCTGTTGCCCAGGCTAATCTTGAACTCCTGGCCCCAAGCAAGCCTCCCCTTTTGGCCTCCCAAAGTGCTGGGATTACAAGTGTGAGCCCCTACACCCAGCTGAAAGTGCCGACAATTTTAAAGGAGTATGCCCTGTGACCCTAAGATTCTATTTCTCATTATACTTCATTTCTAGATGTTCAAGGGTATTTACAGAAAAGTATTCTTCAAAATAATTCTTTGTCTAACTACTGCCATACGGGAGAATTAAATAAATTTAAATTTATAAATACAGACTACAATGACCTTATGCAAGTTTTAAAAAGATTGATGTAAAGCTGAATACTGTCATGGAAAGATAATCATGATATATTGCTGAGGGAAAAATGTAAGTCTCAGGACAGTACGAACAGACAGATATAAATACTTATATATGCACAGCAATGGTCTAAAAGAATGTATTAATACAACACATTAGTAGTAGTGAATACTAAGAATTGAAGTATTTCCTATTTGAAATTTTTTTCCTCCAATAGGCAATCAAAAAATACCTCCTAGTTTCCTGGAAAGACGGAGTCATCTATAAATTGCATACCATTTAATTAAAATTTATGATTTAAAAAATATTTTCTAAGTAGTTATATTGCACATAATTTTTAATTTATTCAGTTGTCTCCTGGTATATCACTGTAGAAAATTAAACTGTTACAGCCCATTGGATGTTTTAACTTGGGCAATTCTGGAGACTGGAGGTCTTCCTGTATTAGTTGGCCACAGCTGTTTCAGCAAAAGAGACGTTTTCCGTGCCAAAATAAAATCAACATCTTTTAGTAAGTAATAGTGTGAGGGAAAAGCTGTTATTATCAGGGATTATGTCAATTTAGAAATAGCCTACAGTGTTATTTATTGGTTTATAGAGACTCAAGAAGAAATAAAATAGTTATTCTAAAGGATGTAATGAAATAAGACTATAACTTAGATGTTGTTTTAAAACCTTGTAAGATATTATACTCTAGTCAATGACAGTCTCTTAAACCAGGTTTAACTATTACTGAAACCATAGTCTCCAGTAAATCTAGACAATTGGTAATACGAATCACAGGTAATCAAATCTGCTATTATTAAGATTCCTTAGAAACCACTAAATTCAGAAAAGAAGACAGACTATTACATTCCTTAGGCTAGACGGAAAAACCTGGGCAGAAAATACATCCTTTAGCATTGGCATTCAGAGTATGAAAAGATGAAGGACGAAAACAAGATCTTTTAAATAAATAATGAAATTCAGATTCTATGTAAGATAAATAATTTTTATAAAATTTATAAATAATTTTTAAAAGCTAGGAATATGTGAGAAAGATTATTTATCAGTAAGCCATAGTGTATTTCACTTAAAAGCTACTCTGACAATATAAGGAAAATGTCATCCCTGCCCACCTACTCCAGCCCATCATCCTTTTATTTAACAGCAAACAGATCAGAGTTTAGGGGATCTGCTTTCCTGATCAATTGTGGGATCTTGTGAAGGTTCCAATTTTTAGAGATCTGTTTTCCAGTCAATAAAATAAATAAGCTGAATTTAAACATTCTTAATTAGAAGTCTATATCAGAATCACTTGTGGAGCTCTTCTGTCCATGCACATATCCCTATCCTAGACTCTGATTTGACAGCTTTGAAGTGCGGCCTCAGCATCTATTGAGAATCACTGAAGTAGATGATCTATGGTGTAGCGAGAGAAACTACTTCACATAACAATCTTCCTTGTAAAAAAAAAAAAAAAATCTGTTTGTCTAGGTATGCGAGGGAAGAGAAAGAACTGAGGATGGAGCTGAAACAGGAAAAGATTAATCACATCGTTTATTTAAAAAAAAAACAATTTAGATAAAAGCAATTTACTTTCAAAGAAACAAGAACCCAGTGTCTTTTCAGAAAACAGAGACAGTATCAAGCACCTACTACTCAGTATAAAGACCAAAGAACTTTTTTGATAAGCACGGACATATTTCATCCATTCATTCAATAAATATTTATTATGTATGCAGTCACCATACTACCACTACGGATATAGTAGTGAATGACCCAGATAAAAATTCCTACCTTCATGCATGGAGCTTACCATCCAGACAGCTATCAATAATTGCTTAACAATGCCTGATTCGGCACACAAGATCTGTCCTTTACTTACTTATGGTGCCAACACTTCCTTAGAGATAAATACACGGATGAACACAAACACAAATGCAGCTAGACAGATGGATAAAGACTCAGAGATGGATAGAAAGAGATCAATGGAGCTAGATAAATAAGCTTGCAATATTTTTTTAAATTATTTCTTTCTTGAGAAATCAAGTTCTTTCTTCTATATGACTTTATGCAATAACACAGCAATTCTACAAGAAATTTGGCATTGCCTATATAGATCTAAACAAATGCCAACAATATTTGATATAAATAACATAAACCTATATAAAAATCCACCCTAATGTCAGTGTTTTTCTTCTTTATTTCCAGGACTAGCATGCTACTAATGGCTGGCACCTTGATTGAAAAGTCTAAAAAGACTGAACAATGTCCTGGAAGTATTTTAACAAAAGATTTCAAGATAAATTGTTTAAAAGACAATTTAACATGGATTATAGACCATATTGACAATACAAGTTTCCTGAATATGTCTAAGATACCATAATTAAATCCAAATATATTTTCTGAGTATTCTCTCAATTACTAGGTAGCTATATAAATCAGAACTTTAAATTATGCTTTATAGCATTTTAAGAAAGGCCTGGAGATAAAAAAAGACCACTGAAAATGTTAAACTCACCTCTTGACCTGATTTTCCTGAATTCTCTGAATGTAAAGATTCAATTTCTCCTTCGATCATTGCAGCTTCTAGGCACTCATGCAGATCTTTGAACCCATTGACCTGAAGTGGGTACTGACCAAACATTTCAGTGTTTTCAAACTTTTTACCTATGAGAAGAGGGAACATTAATTAATGTTCCTCAATATGTCCTTTTAACTACTAAAAGTAGGTGTATATATGGATTCTCTCCTGAACCTAAAAACTATAACACTATGTTCCTGAAAATAGTGAGTTAAGCATAATTTTCCTATTGGTTTATACATGTACACTAATACATTCACACCTAGCCATAGATATTTATGATACACACACATGTAATTATATGCACACATATATATATATATTTATTCTTGCAAGAAACACCTTCTAAGAGCAAGACATTGTCCTAAACACTGGGAATATATATATAGCAGTGGACAAGAGAGATACGGTCCTTGAGTTGAGGAAATCCTCATCCTCATCTGGAAGGAAGACATTATGCACATTAACTGAACATATAAACAAATAATCATTTATTATTATAAGTGTTAAGAAAGGTGTGATGAGACAGTGCTGTAATAAGGTATAAAAATGGGAGCTAACTTAGTCTTAGATGGTGGAGGAGAGAGTAAGGAAGAGTTCTACATTTAAGCTGGGAATGACACAGGCCAGTGTATTGGGGGCTGTGGTGTATTCTTGGCCAAGGAACACCATGACAAAGACTTTAAGGCAGCAAAGAACTTAACATGTTTAGGAACTATTATAAAGGAAGGTCAGTGTAGCTTGGGGGAGTAAGGAAGAGATCACCATTAAAAGTCTGGCAGGGGGTAAAATTTTACAAGGTCTTGAAGTCCTGTTAAGAATTTTTTTTCCATGTGACAATAACCCACTTGTACCCCCTAAATCTATTTAAATAAAACACAAACAAAAAAAAGAATGTTTTTTTTTTTTCACTACATTTGGATATAACTGAAAGTCACTGAACAGTTAAATCTAGGAATAACAGGATCAGATTTACGTCTCTGAAACACCTTTATGGCTTCTGTGTGAAGTGGGTGGTAGTCCATTAGGAGACTCTATCACAAAATCCATCCAGAAATAAAGGTAGCGTTGATTAAGGAATTAACAGTAAAAATGCACAAAACCACATAAAATTAGACACATACATTTTTATACACACACACACACACACATACACACACACAGGTAGCACCAACAGGACCTGACTGACTGGCTCATAGTCAGGATGGGAGACAGACGAGCAAGGAAGGTATCAAGAACAATAGTCAGATTTCTAGCACAAACAACCGGGTTAACTTTTTGTACTGAGAACAGTGCCACTGAAGGAAAAATAGAAAATTCTTTTTCTTTTATTTTGAGGTAGCAGTGGAAATCATTGGTTCAGAATGGCCCAGGAGATTTCAATTTAAGAAGAGAGTTGGATATGAGTCTATAACTAAGATTAAATAATCTGGTCTGAAGATATAAATTGCTGGAGAATTGCTGGCTTATTGACAGGTTACCCAGGGGATTGACACGGGAAGAGGAAAAGGGATAAGCCAAGTCCCAAGGATCTCCTACCTTTATACTCAAGAAGAAGAGAGGATAAATATTATTTCTAAGAAGTACCCACAGAGACAGGAAAAGAAACCTATGAGAATATGGTGTCACAGAAGCCAGAGAAGTGTGTTTTTAATGAAACAATGGGAAAAAGGAAGAGGGAAAGAGAATAATCAGCATTAATAGTTAATAAGAATTCAATATGGAAATGGAAAGGGATCTAATGGATTTGACCAAATGTAGGGAATTAATAACCTTAGAAATAACCTTTGAGATGAGTTCTGAAACCAGAACTTAAAGTGAGGATGGTTAAACAAATAGGGAGTAAGCAGATGAAACCAACTCCTCTCTTCAAAGGGGCTTACCTCTAAATAGGAATAAAAAGTGAGGGTATTAACTGAAAAATAATACAGGAAGGAATAATTTTTTTTTATTTTTAAGATGTTTGAGATACCAGACCATGTCTAAAGATTGATGAGAAAGACAGTGGAGAAGGAGAAGCTGAAGATACAGAAAACAAAACAAAACAAAAAAAGATAATGGAGGAAGGTCTGAGTAAAATCATGAAGGGATAGAATTCTGAGCATATATAAAGAATAGTCCTTTGATATAAACGGGATAATTCCTCTATTACCTGGACAGATGGATAAAAAGAATACAGTGGAGGCAGCAACCGATCTAGATTGTGGAACCTGAGGCTCATATATTTGCGGACATAATTTTTAAAAAATAAGATACAAAAGTACAAATATAAAATGATTGAGAGCCTTGGACAGGATCTATGATTAAGTTTCATTAATTTCACAGTAAATCTATGAAATCTAAGGTAAGATGTTTCATAGAGAATGAAGAGACAAAGAAGTTAGATTTGCATAAGTGGGAAAGATGAAAATAGTTATTGCAGAAAATGAGAGAGAAGATAGTATTATACAAGACAAGTATGTGTCAGGTATGGTTATAGGATTGGGACCAAGGAAGCCCAGTATTACTCAAATTCACAATCCATGTTACTCAAATTCATGATCCATTATAATTAGCCCATTTGTGTACTTTTCCCTAGCAACATTCAGGTACTCAGTACATGAACAGTGAAAATGAACAGCTTAGTGAGAGTCAGAGAATAGCCATGGAGGTGATGCCAGAAGGGAATGGGGGAAAGAGAGTTTTGGATATTAAAAGAGTGACCTTAATGATAAACAAGGAAGGAAGTGAAGTACACAAAAAGGCTAAGAGGAACAAATGGAGAGGTCAATGAACTAAAAATTCTCAAAAGGCTAAAAAACTTTTGCAGTGGGGGTACTTTTGCAAACAAACTAAAATTCACCCCCAATGGAGAACCACTGGTCTAAATGAAAATATTAGGAAGATATACGTAAAAGTGATAAGAAAGTGCTCTAAAATAACTTATTCTTACTGAAGCAAATACATAGTCGATGTAGAACTGTATTAAAGCCACATTTATACAGCACAACAGCTTTGAAACAACTAATACCAAGTACAAAGACTTCAACATTGATTGACAAATTAAGTATTTTAACCACTTTTTAAGAATGAATACATGTAGAAATGCTTGTGCAGCATATTATAATTCGTGCCCATACATAACCTAATTAAGACTGACTTACTGCTTCATATAGTGTTATACTTCAAATAAAACCAAAATGATAGAATGGATGACCCAATGTAATGTATTACGTAAAATATTCCACTTACATAATAAATATTTAGCATTTGAAGCAAACAAAAATATACTGACCCCTCAATATAACTTTTTAAATGCCTAACATCTGAGTTAATATCTGCCTTTTTCTAAATCCCAAACTATCAAACTATATTCAAACAAAACTCCACGAGAATCCGTTACCTAAGACCAAGAAGAAAAAACAATTTTCCAAGTTTTATATTTTAGGTCATCTGGAAAAAAATAACTTTCAAAGGTTGAAACATTGGGGCATTTGGAAAAAAACACAATTTTTCAAAAGTTTATGCTTTGGAACTTAATAATTTTATTAAGTAAGTTATATCCAATGAGTCTAGTTTCCTCTCTTGTTAGGAAAAACTAAGAGAAACTGGTTAGGCCCAAATTTTAAGAAACTAGTATTTACCACAGATGGAGTAATATTGCTCTTAACTGATTTCTCAAAAGATAGAGTACAACCATTTCTTGAATTTTACAATCGTTCCAAAAATGAGAATCCTGTATTCATGCTGACTATGCTGAGTTGCTAAATTCAGCTTTCAGCAACAAAAAATAAAAAGTGAGCATCATACCAAACCCAGTATTCAACTGTCCAATATTATCTTTAAAGGATCTATCAACTGTCCCATTAATTGCTGTATTCCAAAAACACAGTATCACGAAAGCCATTTCACTGGAATGAACATTAGGATAAAATGAAGTATCAACTGGTGTGTGCTAATGCACTCTGTACCTTCCAAAAATTCACTCAATTCTGTGCTATATGCAAATGATTAACAGTAACAATGCAACAGGAACTATTAGAGTAAATCAAATTAAAAGTAAAAACCATTCAACGAATGCAGAGTCACTAGCAGGACAAAGGAACAAATGGATAATAATATCTCTTCACTTGTAATAAAAAGTAAGTGTGTAACTATACCTTCGAGTACTCCCACAGCTAGGAATCTTCCATAGAACAACTCTACCATGGGGTTCTTTGGCTTCTCTTCATCTCTAAAGCATGTTTAAAAATACAAATGTGGTTATAATTTTTGGAACTATAAATAGAAAAAACATTAAAAGAACTGTACTATCTGACAAGTCAAAAACCTTTATGTGGCTATCACACACTCGGTTCTCTTATTTAGAATGTCACTTTGGTAAGGTACTTAAATTTATTTTTCCGTTTCTTCACCCATCAATTAAGGATAATTCTGAAAATTGAACTCACAGAACTGTTGTGTTAAAATGAGTTACTACAATGGTATCAACTTGGAAGAGGAGCTGACATAGTCTGTGTTCATGAAGTGCCTGCCCTTTCTAGTATCATTACAGATTTCGACCTTACACTTTTAGTCTGTGTAATACATGTTTATTTGGACATTTTGAGAAGGAAGGAAAGCCACTTTTAATCAGAAGATCTCTACAAAGTTTTGATAAGTTATTTCCTGCTTTTATGTAGAAGTGTGTGCATACCATCTAAAAACAACAGCTGTCATCAGTGAAGGAACGAAATAGCAGCTTTGACCCAGAGTAGCTAAAGAACTACTCTATCCTTTTTTGATGTTTCATGTTGCTGGTAGAATTAGTCATTTATAAAATTTTTTAAATTGTTTAACATACAAATTCATTCTTTTTTGCATGAAGCAAACAAAAATTGACAGTTTTTAATTGTATTTTTTTGATTTGTACTATACAACCTAAAAAGACAAAGTTTTCTTGGCCTTACTATATGAAAGTGTGTTGTATCCACAATTGTACACAGAATTCTCTTCATTAACTTTGTGTTTAAATAAAATTATTAGGTTATTAAGTATGGAATGTCAGATTTCTTTAAGTACTAAGTTTGACAGTTGATATCTCTGACATTGCACTTTGACACTTCTTATTTTTATTATGAAGGTACACCCTCATTCTTTCAAATGCATAGTTTGGCTTGTGATTATCTTTCAAAAAAATTTTTAGAGCATTTTTGTGAAACCATGGATAAGTCAAAAATTCATGCTATTTCTGAATATGAGTTCTGTCATGGAACCAGTGCAGCTCAGACAGCTCGAAATATCAAGGAAGTGCTTGGGAAGGATGTGGCTAATGAACGCACAGTATGTGGATGCTTTGAGAAATTCCTTTCTGGTGATTTTAATCTTGAAAATAAGCCACGTGAATGACCTGAGACCAAGGTGGATAATGATGAGCTGAAGACAGTAGTGGAAGCGAATCCATCTCAAACTATGCGAGAATTTGCAGCAAGGTTTGACGTTACTATTCCAATGACATTGGACCATTTGAAACAAATTGGCAAGGTAAAGAAGCTGGATAGATGGGTTCCACATGAATTCAATGAGCATCAGAAGAGAAATTGTCTCGAAGCTTGCCTTTCTTTGTTGTCACAACATAAAGGCAAACCATTTCTACACCGTATTATTATGTGTGATGAAAACTGGATTCTTTTCGACAATCACAAATGTTCCGCACAATGGTTGGATAAAGATGTAGTGCTGAAACACAGTTCAAAACCTAATATTCATCAAAAAAAGCTAATGGTATCTGTTTGGTGGTGCAGCAGTGGTATTATACACTATAGCTTCATGAAACCTGGTCAATCAATTACAGCGGATGTCTACTACAAACAATTGGATGAAATGATGAGGATGCTTGTGATTAAGTAGCCGAGACTGGTCAACAGAGACAGGCCAATCCTCTTTCAAGACAACGCTTGACCACATGTCAATGAACAACACTGCTCAAACTACGGAAGCTGGACTTGGAAACTCTCTGTCATCCACAGTATTCATCAGACCTTGCACCAACTGACTACCATTTCTTCCAGGCTTTGGGCCACTTCTTGCAAGGAAAAATATTCGATTCTCAACAAGCTGTGGAAAACGCCTTTCGTGATTTCATCACCACTTGCTCTCTAGGATTCTTCGCTGCTGGCATAAACAAGCTACCATTAAGATGGCAAAACTGTGCCATGGTTTAGGCACATACTCTGATTAATTGTACTGCTTCTGGTTTGAGATATAATAAACTATACTTTTGCTTCAAAATGGGACATTTCATATTTAACGACCTAATAATTTGGGAAGCACTGTTTAAAAGGGGAACAGGGGAAAATCTGCCTCTTGATAAACATGTTACATGAGTCATCATTTAATTCTTAGAATCATGGTGGTAAGCAAGTACTTCACTTAATACTCACAAGAATCCTAGTGTGTAGTTCAGTAGTCCTTAGTGCTACTCAAAAAAATTTCTGGACCTTCACTTTCAGGTAAGATACATTTTCCCACTTTTTTTTTTAATTTATTTTTTATTTTTAATTGAGATAAAATGTACATAGCATAAAATTTACCATGAGTGAACAGATGAGGAGAGCCCTTTACTCACATCCATTGGGTACATCTAAGGATACAGCCTCTAAATTTTGAAGTTGTTGCCATAGAATTTAACTAGCTCATACAGTTTGTATATTTGACCCTCCAAACCTCATGGTGAAATGTGATCCCCAATGTTGGAGGTGGGGCCTAATGGGAGGTGTTTTGGTCACGGGGTGGATCTCTCCATGAATGGCTTGGTCCCATTCTTGCGGAAGTGAGTGAGTTCTTGCTCAACTAGTTCCTGAGAGTGCCCTGAGAGCTGGTTGTTAAAAAGAGCCCAGCACCTTTCCCCTCTCTTTCGCTTCCTCTCTCACCATGTGATCTGCATACACCTGCTGCCTTCCACCTTCCACCATGACTATAAGCTTCCTGAGGCCCTCATAAGAAGCAGATATTGGCACCATAGTTCTTGTACAGCCTGTAGAACCATGAGCCAAATACCAAACAAACCTCTTTTCTTTAAAAGTTACCCAGCCTTGGGTATTCCTTTATAACAACATAAATGGACTAAGACACCCACCTTGACTGACAGAGTTGTACCATTACCTCTGTTTTACTGACAATAAAACTGTAGAGTACTGACAACAAAACTACACAACTACAGAGTACTGTAGACAATAAAACACGTAGGTTCTGCATGAGGTAGAGGCTAAGAAGCAGGTTAAACTTTAAAAATTCAGCCAAGCTTTCCTAAAAGAAAAAAATATTAAAGAAATATACTCAAGGCCTAGGACATTCAGAAGCTGAGGAAAGAACACATTGCAGAAATAATAATCTTGACTGAATGCTGAGACTCATGTTTCAGAAGCATCAACAGCAAATTCAGTTCAGAAATCTGATGGGGAGATTTTTTTCATATGAAACTAATATAAACAGAAGAGAGAAACTAACATGAACAGAAGAGAGAAACCAACCTAGGAGGCAGGTTTCATAGGCCTAAGCAATTTTATAGCAAAACACAGTGACAGCAGCCATTTTGGCACAAAATAAATTATTAGAAAGAGCTTTCATTAAGTGCAATACTGGGGGCTGGCTAACCGGGGCTTATGAAGGAAAATGCAACCAATGAGTTTTGTTGGACAGAAAAGAAGGGCACCTGACTATCAGAGCTGCCAGCATCATAAACTTCTAAACATGTTCTCAATTGCCACAATCTACGACAAAGATAGTTTGCAAATAATGAAATTTTTTTCCCCTCAGATATTGCAGACGTAGTGCTAAATTAGTCTCTTGAGAAATTTCTCCCAATTTAGTGTAAGTTCACAGAAAGTTGTCTGCAACCAACTGGCCCTCAGTGACTAGTGTCCTGGCAGAACTAAAACCAAGATGATTTTCTCAGTTTACCATGTTATCTCAAGTTTCTCCTACCATCTCCAGCAACAACTTGAGCAGGAATTGCACTAAGTTCTGGGAATAATATTATAGTTATATCAAAAGACATGAAGTTAAAATTTTGCTTTTGTTTCAAATTCCAAATGTAATAGACCAATGTTAATTGTGTGTATCCTAACAATTCTCTGAAATCTAAAAGTAAAGCATATGAAAATTCAACATTTGAAATGCTAAAGACCTATACATGTGTAAGTGAAAGAATACAGACAGCAATTGTAGAACCTCAACTCTATTCAGGCACAGAAATGATATGCTTATAGCTAAGACAACATAAACTAACAACCCAGGAAATGATTTTTCTTTTTGTTATACTGTAACCACAGAGCAAAATAATCTGATTTTTTAGTATCAATTCTTGAAATCCTACCTTAAAAGATAAAGGTAATATCATTTGGAAACAATTTTTTCCTGGGTTTTGGTAACAAAAGGGAGGGTGAGGTCGATATTAATGTTTGGGAGCATTTCTAGGCTATTAACATTGTATGATTAGAAGACAGTTTAATTTAATCTCATTGCAGACCATGTTCGAATGACCTTTATTAGACAACAAAGCTGACAGTATTGTTATATTCTATAATATATTTAATAAAACAGAAACACTGTATTCTATAAAAATTGAAATTATAGTCTATAAAAATAGAAGAAAGAGAAGGGAGAGAATTTTCAGGTTGGGATTTCAGCCTGTATTCTAGGTGTTAATTTAACAACTGCATCTTGTAGACTCATGTCAGAGTCTCATGGTGGCAGTCTACATGGCCCACCGATGTTTTAAGAAAATACACAAAGGAACATAGGTTGGTATTAGGAGAGTGGCCTCACGAGCGTGGGAGCAAGATGGCCCTGAAAGTGTCCTGATTTCCTTCTCTAAGGAGGCCAGCCACATATTTTAAATAACCAAGGTTTTAATGGTTTGGCCTAGTCAATAGAGAATAAGAAGCTAGGCAATGGTGACGAGGAACTTCATATACCTGTCCTCATGCTTCGATGTAAAAGGACTTCATCAGAATTAACATGCCTGGTATCTTTCTCCACTAACCCATTCCTCCTCATGAAAAGTGAGTGTTGAATCTAAGGAAAAGAACTGAGCATGTGAGATCAGCCCTGTCAGGAATCATTTTTTTAGATTTTTCTGGCTAGATTCTGATCTTATAGTGGAAACCGAACACTACCCAATATTTGTGGCCATAAATTCCAAAAAGCTTGTCGATAATACAGATAATATTGGGATGTCCATAAGTCTATCGTGGCTTTCTATTTCTCTGGTGACAATGAATACATAAGAGGAAAAACTGAGTGCTGTTTATTAACTTACTAAAACCACATCACTAAACTGCATGGTAACTTACGTCTCCTCTTCAGCTTTCATTTGGAAGGCATCTTCTAACCAATCTAATAATTTGTGTGTAAACTCACTCACATCTTGCTGTGGAAAAAAGAAAAAGAGTCTTGTTGATATTTGAGCCTACTAATAAAAATATTAAATGTTGCAACACAAAACCTATACCCAGTCACTGAAACGTTATCATTATCAACCCCTTATGAAGGTAATACAAAGCTAATGTTTCACACCAAATGCAAGAAACTTTTATAATTTAATCAGGGTATAAAATCAATATTTGGGAAAAAAAAGCATTATATTGATAATTACTGTTATTGGATTTCACTTTAGAAAAATATATATATATCTCAAACTTCAAACTTACAAATGAGACTTAAAAAAGAATTACTACTCCCCTGAAAGAGCTTTGTAATGAATCTTTATAAAATTAGTAACTCATATTACCAAAGGGTTCTTCATTTTATAAAGAATCGTTACTGACTTCTCTCTTAGAAGACAGACTAGTGCTTTTTGACAATTCATTTTCTTAATTCAACTTATATACACAACTTTTTAAGCTATATCTACCTTTATACTAAGATACCTGTCAACTTGGACCAGTTGAGTCCAACTAATCACTGACTACTGAGTTTACCTCATGAGCCTCAAACTGATCCTCCATTCAGAACCATCACATACATCACCTTTCGCCATCCCTTTCTTTGGTCTTTGCTCCCCTAACGAAGACACACAGGAATAGATGGTGGAAGCTGTACTTGCTAACTACAATAATTCTTTCAATGATATGAGCTGGAACATAGAAAACAGGTTCACACAGAACACAGTGACAAAAGACTAATCAACCCTACTAAGCCTGCTTTAAGACAGATAAATTATAAGCAAATTGCCTTTTCTTATCAAAATAGCCCCAAGTATAAAACAAACTTACAATAATATATTTTTCTAGCTAGAAGTTTTTTAAAAGCATTTAGTCCAGGGGTGGGGAACCTGCAGCCTTAAGGCCCAGATGTGGCCTTCTAAGTCCTTAACTGTGGCCTTTTGACTAAACCCATATCTTACAGAACAAATATTTCCATTTTTATTAATACATTTTTGTTCATCTTTGATATTTTTATTTTATTTTTTAAATGAACATATATAAAATACCAAAGAACAGTGTAAGTTTCAACAAAATAATCCTCCCAGATTGACTGGCACAATTAGAACATTAGTAAGCCACAAAGGCTAACTTGATGGCTGCTATGCTCATGGTTTAGTTCTAATTTCCCCGGCCTGATTGGTGCCACTACCGCACAAGGCTGGTTGGTGAGAGTTTATGAGGGTCAAGTACACCAGTTTGTTACCAGCTTTTAACAATGATGCACTGTGTTTCTGTTTGAAGTGGAATTTGTGAATAGTTGTACAGCTTGAGAATGTTTTTTTAATTCTGTCTGCTTAACAGTCCATCATGTCAACAAAGACCAAGAGAATGCTGAAGGAAAAAAGTAGATTTTTTTAACGAAGACTGGGAATTGCAATATTACCTTGTTTCTGCTAAAGATGAGATGATTCGCATACTTTGCGATACTTCAATATCAATATTAAATAAATTCAATGCTCATCAGCATTATAACGCTCATTAGGACCACAAAGATTTTAAATTAGAGGGAGAGGTGTGAAAGGTTGTATTGCAAAAATTAAAAGATGAAAGCAAAAGCAAAAACAACTCTTTCAAGCAGTAGTAAGACCTTGAAATAATAATGCCACTGAAGCAACTTATAAAGTAGCTTATATACTTGGGGGAAAAAAGGGAAGCCATTCAGTGATGTAGAAATAGTGACAGAATGTATCGTCTAAGTTGTAGGATGCTTAGACCCTGATAACATTTCAAAGTACAAACAACTGTCTCTTTTAAGGAGAACCGTAACTGATCGACAGCATGAATTAGGCTTCAACTTAACAGAACAACGTGATACAATATTTGAAAAGAAAAATATATATTATTACATCACTTTGGATGAATCAACTGATAGTACTGACTCAGTGCAGGTTTTATACTTTATTCGGGTCATGACAGAAGATTTTCTTTGCTATGAAGAGTTACTCACTTTGGGTACTCTTTTGAACAGAACATGGGGGATGGATATCTTCAACAACTTTCAAGACAAATGTCGTGAAGTTGGACCGAATTCAGTAAATTCAGTGAGTGTATATACAGATAGTGTATCTTCCACGACAGGAAAACATGAGGGGTTTATTGCACAGATAAAAAAAGTATTAACAGATCTAGATGCTCTCATTTCTTTCAGTTGTATTTTGCATCAGCAAAATCTCTGTGCTAAAGCTACTATTAAGTGACACTTTGCAACAAGTTATAAGTATTGTTAACTATATTCCTGCAAATGCAACCTGGCATCCTCGGTTTTATAACATGCTAAATTTGAATGATGAGGCATTCAGTGTGGATTTGCCATATCATTCTAAAGTGTGTTGGCTATCACAGGGACAGGTGTTAGCCACAATTTTATCTCTGTGAGAACAAACAATTTAATTTTATGAAGAGCAGAATCAGCAATGTGAATTATTGAAAGATTTCCATAGGAACGTAGCATTTCTGTGTGATATCATTTCAAATCAAAATGACTTGAATATTACTTTGCAAGGTAAAACTAAGTCTATATACAATATGTGGCAAAAAATCCAAGCATTTTGAAAAAAGCTATCTCTTTTCAAAACACTTCTCCTTCAAGAGGAAATTTCATTGCTTGAGCTCAGGAGTTCAAGATCAGCCTAACCAAGAGCGAGACCCTGTCTTGACTAAAAATAGAAAAATTAGCTGGACATGGTGGTGTGTGCCTGTGATAGTCCCATCTTCAAGGAGTCTTCTTATAGGAACCAGAAAAAGGGAAGACACATAAACACACAAAGGAAAAGGCCACATGAAGACAGAGACAGAGATTGGAGCTATCCTGCCACAAGCCAAGGAACACTAGGAGCCACCAGAAGCTGGTAGAGGCAAGGAAGGATTCTCCCCTAAAGCCATAGGAGGAAGCAGGGTCCTGCCAACACCTTTATTTTGGATCTCTGGCCTCTTGAATTTTCTATTGTTTTTAAGCCATCCTGTTTGTGGTTATTTGGTATAGCTGTCCTAAGGAACCACCTTAAAATAACTTTCTATACTTTCCTATAACTTTACTTACCTTGAAGTTCATAGCTAACAAAAAACAAAAACGTTCTTAGTTATACAGTACTCTCCAGAAGAAGTTAATCCTTACCCTTTTTAGCAATCAATCTAAAATTAACAATCACAAAATAAAAATTCTACCTACTTTTATCAAAAGAAAAAAAGTAAGGTCTTTACTACACCATTTTAGTTTAAAACTGAAACAATTAAAGGTATGAATAAAATTGACAATATCACATACCACAGGGTATCCACAAGACTCCTGCATATTTCAAAACACGATATAGTTCAATTATTTAGAAAGAATATAAAATGAAAGTATAAATTTACTTTTTAAAAAAATCATGATGCTTAACATGATTTATGGATTTATTTCACTAAGTCAATGAAGTATACTTCAGATTCAAATGATGAGGGAAAAGAAGAGAATCAAACCTGTATCACTCTTAATTGATATATACCTATTTTTAAAGACCTCTGAAGAAAAAGAATCAACAATGAGAAAACTAGTTAGTGTACACTGCTAATCCAAAGCAAAAGCATTCATATTGTGGCACTCTGTAGCTGTTACGCAACATTAAAGCTAGTTGTCTCCATTTGACTCTAACTCAAACTGAAATGCCCCACCTATGCACATATATGGCTTCAAATGAAGTTTATTCTTCCTCATTTTTAAATATGAAAAGATAACCAAAGATGAATAGGTATATATACATCCCTGCAAAGCTTCAACAGAAAGAAAGTAGCTAAGAAAATCACAAGGAAAAAGCAATTCCAGAAGAAAAGTCAGGAAACAGAATTTTTTAAAAATGTAATTGTATACACAGAGCCAATGGACAAGACAGTATATATACTTAGGAAGAAAAAATGCTACAGAAAAAACAAAAAAAGCAAAACACACTTAGAACCATAAAGAGTGTCCTAAAATGGTAGTGTGGGATCATTCTTAGCAATATTATTATTTCTTTCGATTTGTGTTAGTGTTACTGTGACAAAGAGTAAGTAACAAAGCTGAATAAACACTAAACCTAACAGGCACTGGACTATTGTTAGAAACTAAAAAAAAGAAAACAACAAATTAAAGAAAACTCTGTACTAAGTACCCTTTTCGTTCACTCATCTCTGCCATCCAAGGTGAATTTAAAACACACATACAAAAAAGGCATGGGGAAGACAGACTGGGAATCTTTCAGAACCCTCCTCCAAACCCCTTCTCCACATATCCACACTACAGAGACAAATCCAGGTATGTTCTATAAAAAATAGACTGCAAGCTTACTGGTTTTCTGAACCTCTTTTAAAATGATGTTTTATCTTCTGTCCATTACATCTTCGCTACTATCTTTTTCAACAATTATTATTATTCTCTACTACTTTCTCCGTTCCTCTTTGTTTTCCTTCTTTAATTTCTCTGACTTTACAAATTATATGTGAAAATGTTGACTTATTTTTAGATATTTTCTATTTTTATAGGAAAATTCCCAACATTCTTTTTAGGAAATGGATAAAGAAGCTACCCCAATAGCACTATATAACGAATGAAAAACAAAGCAACAATACCAAAAGTAATGTTGTTCAAAAACTTTTTCTAGCTAATTAAGGAAAATTGCTCCCTGCCAGCAGAAATAGTAATATCAACAACATGTATACTATATATTGACATTGGGTTATCACACATTTGTGAAGATTTTTAATCACACATTTTGTGAACCTTCTTACTTTTACCCATTGTTTTCCCTGAATTTTAATCAATCATAACATAAATTACAATTTCATTTATTTTAACACTTTCAAGATCACTTACTTTTCCTCTAATTTAAAAGTAAGTCTCCCAATAAACACGTTTTAAATGGCTCAGGTTCTTTTTAATAAAACTGAATAATGCATCTTAAATTGTCACGCATTCTTAGAAAAACTGCTTAAAAATGGATCCGATTAAATAAAATACAAATAGTGAATAAACAAGGAAGTGCAACAAAGCTACC
Source organism: Propithecus coquereli (assembly GCF_000956105.1). Lineage (NCBI taxonomy): Eukaryota > Metazoa > Chordata > Mammalia > Primates > Indriidae > Propithecus > Propithecus coquereli. The sequence continues at coordinate 1,585,029 of NW_012148208.1, read as the reverse complement.
TGTTGTGAGTCATTTGATTTGAAAGCATCCTTAAGAATTTCAACTGCTCTTGATGGATCAACATACTTCCTTTTGGTACCAACAAGAAGTGCAAACAGGTACCTCAACTCACGCATAAAAGGCAAATTCCGATGTTCCTGGCAAAAAACAAAAAACAAAACCTTAAGTGAAGATTAATAAAATCTTTACAGATAAACAGATAATCATTTTAACAGTGTCCTAAAATTAGAGATGAATCCAGCACCCTATATCATAAAGAAAGAAAGAAGAGAGTTGGTGCAAAGAGACTCAAAGAAGTCAAGCACAAAACAGCAAAGGCATGAGGCTCACAATTTCAGCATAAATGCCACATATTCATAGCAAATCATGTCATTACACAGCCAAGAATATCCTCTTCATTCAAGTCTGCTTATTATAATCCTTCCCATTCAGTAAGGGCCAGCTGCTGCCGATGAGAGCAACAATAATAGCAAACATTCAATGAGTGTTCACTACATGCCAGGCACTGTTCTAAGTGCTTTACCCCAATAAACCAATTTAAGCAAAAAAGCCCTCCTCCTCCATGGAGCCTTTCCAAGTTCCTTCAAGTCAATGATCCCTTCAAATTCCACATCTATTGAAATAAATACCTTTCCCTTAGCAATGGATCCCAGTTGCCACTAGTGATGATCTTAATTATTAGACTAATATTAGAACCTCATCTAATTATTTTTAAAACTGAATAAATAGTAATGATTTATGTTTATTTTATACTTATTTATAAAATCACTTAAATCATTTTATACTGTATTTTATAACTATTAAATATATTTAACACAATTAATTGTAATTACAATTTTTAATGTAATTGAATGATAAGGAAAATACCCATCTATTACTTGGCGCATCAGCCACCTGGGACCCCCACGACCTCATGGAAGACCCACATCAGCATAATACTAACCTATTACCTGACACATCAACTAACCTATTACCTGGCGAACATTAGCCACCTGAAACCCCAGCCCTCGGACCACCCCAACTTAATAAAAGTGGGAAAAATCAGATAGACAAGGCTCAGAATTTGAGCCCTCTGAGCCCACTGGAGAATAAACTGTGATTCTCCGACTCTCCATGTGCCGCTCGGTTTGTCCTCGGAACCTCCTGCTGTAACACTTGCTGTAACAATAATATTAATCTAATAATTAGACCAGATCTTAATATGCAATTAATATATCATCCTACTATTCCTTGGAAATCTTCCTTTTGTTTCTCAATAAGACTGTAAGATTCTCAAAGACAAGAACTGTTATATCTCTTGCACAACTTTTTGTTACACAAAGTAGGCATTCAATCCTTACTGGATGACTAAAAGCAAACCTTCCAGAAAAAAATAAAAACACCCATATTATCGATCACTAGCAAATTATTTTAAAACAAGAGGAAAAACTTTTAAAAATAACATAATTCACATAACTTCGTAAAATGCTTGTGACAAATCAGACAAGCAGTTCTTATAATATTTAGTTCTTGCAATAACAATTTTAACAGATAAAGCTTAAATATACTATTTAAATATGGGAACACTTTTTGCAAGTTTACAGTAGTTCACATTCTCAACATTATAAAATTGTATTAGGGGTATGTGCATGTGACAGGAGGGGTATCTTTATATAGTTGTTGCCCAGAATAATGTAATCAACAAAGAAATAGTTGCTTCCAGAATACATATTAAAAAGGAGTCCTAAGACATAGGTAAAAGGGAATAAAATTCATTCCGAATACTTATCATTTCATCCAAAACCTATATACACCTTTAAAACAGTCACAATATACATAATTCTGGCAAAAGAAGGCTAAGTTGTAAAAAACATAATTTTTATTTACTTATAATAAATTCCATCATCAATGCTAAAGGTTAAATACAAAAATTTTAAATGAGCAAACTAATTCATGATTTTTCTCTGGTACTTCCTACTCCCTCACCAACTGCCCTAATATAAATAGGTTTTTAAAGTATAAATACTATGAATTTTAATCCACACAATAATCTCTAAAAGTACCCTTGCTTTCCTAAGATCAATGTCTTCATTTATCACTGCACCTAAATTAATGCAGTTTTTTTGAGGCATTCCTTGCCAAGGGACACGGATGAGGGTGATGACTTTTGAAAATTAAGTGAAATTCTACTGAGGCACATTTGAAAAGTAAAACACTTTGATATAATGAAACATTTTTGTCTCAGCCAATTCCTATGGCTAGAAAGTCTTTTTTAATTTCAAAAGGTAAAACTAAATGATGTTAAGGGAAGCTACTTCATTTGGCTAAATTATAAAAATATCACCATATGTAGAAACTGTTCAAACATTACTTTTTTATCTTTAACAGATTTGAGACAAAACTGATAATATATTGTGTACATGATAAAATGTATATTTTTATGAGTTTCACATGTGTATGCATCCATGAAGACATCACCACAATCAAGATAACACCCCTATCCATCAATCCCCCAAAAGATTCTTCATCCTTCATTCTCTTCCTTAATCATCCCCAGGCATCCAGTCACTCTGCATTTTCTAAAAATTGACATAAATAGAATCACATACTATGCATTTGTTTTAGTCTGATTTCTTGTAATCAACATAATTATTTTGAACTTCGTCCATATGATTAGGTACATTAATAATTCACTCCATTTTATTGCTGTATGTTATTTCATCGTATGGATACACCACAACTTGTTTATCTGTTAACCTGTTCTAGGGGCTGTGAATATCAGTGTACATGTCTTTGTGTGGACATAAGCTTTCATTTCTCCTGAGTAAATGCCTGAAGGGGAATGGCTAGGTTGCATGGCTGATGATTTTAAGCAATGACTAAATTGTTTTCCAAAGGCATTATAACATTTTATATTCCCACCAGTAGAGTAATAAAGAGTTCCACTTCCATATTCTACCAACATTTAGGTATAGGCTATATTTTTAACTTTATTTCTTTTAGTAGGTACATAGTGACATCTCTAGTTTTAATCTACATTTCCCTAACATTGAGCATATTTTCAAGTAGTTATTTGCCATCTGCGTATCTTTTTTGGTGAATTATCTGTTCAAATACTTTTCCCAGTACAGTAATAGGTTATTTCTCTTATAATTATTGAATTATACAAGTTCTATATGTGCTTTATTTGCTAACATTTTCTCCCAGTCTGTGGCTTGCCTTTTCATTCTGTATAATTTTTCCAAAAATTATTTAATTTTTATGCCAATTTATCAATTTTTTTTCTTTTATAATCTATGCTTTTTTATTGTCCTACTTAAGAAATCTCTGCTTAACCTAAGACACTAAAATTTTCTCCTATGTTTCTGTCAGGGAATTTTTACAGTGTTAGTTTTTCCTTTTAGGTCTATAGTTCTTTATGAATTATTTTACTTTATAAAGGTCAGGTAAGGGTTGAGGATTATTTTCCTATCCATGACATCATTAGTTGAAAAGATTTTCCTTTGCCCATTGAATTGTCTCAGTAACTTTGATTAAAATCAAATCACTCCATTATGCGTAGGTCTATTTCTGAACTCTGTTCTGCCTCACTGATCCATAGAATGATCACTGTAGTCTTATAATTAACCCTTCCAACATTCTTTTTCTTTTCAAAATTTTTATTGCTATTCTACATCATCTGAATTTCGAAATAAATTTTAGTATCGGTTTGTCAATTTCTATGAAAAGGCCTACTGGGATTATCACTAAGATTACATTAAATCCACAGATTAAGTTGGGGACAGATGACATGTCAATAATATCGAATCCCCTGTCCATGAACATAGTATATGTCTTTATTTCTTTAATTTCTCTCAGCAATATTTCTCAGTTTTCAGTATACTGGTCTTCCGGCTATATGTTTTGTCCATTTTCTCCCTAAGTATTTCATGTTTTTATGCTATGGTATCGAAGTATTTTTAAATTTAAATTTCCAATTGTGCATTGCTAGTACCTAGTAATACGAGTAATTTTTATGTTAACCTTGTATCATACAATTTTATTAAACTAATTTCTTGGTTCTAGAATCCTTTGTTGTTGTTTTCATAGAGTACTTAGAATTTTTTTACATAGACAATCAAGTCTTACAGTTTTTCTTCCTTCCTAGCAGCATGCTTCTTATTCTTGCCTTATGACACGGTTAAGAACTCCAGTCTAATGTTTAATAAAAGTAGTGAAAGCTGACATCCTTACTGCTCCTGATATTTGGGGGAAAGCATTCAATCTTTCACCTTTAAGTATTATAGCAGGTGCAGATTTTTCTGTTAATGAGCTTTATCAAATAAAGAAGTTCTTTTTTATTCCCAGTTTCTAGAAGATTTTACCATAAATAGGTGCTAGCTTTTGTCAAAACCTTTTCTTCATCTACTGAGATGATTAAATGGTTTTTTCTTCATTAGTCTGTAAAGATGGTGAATTATATTGATTGATTTTTGAATGCTAAACCAATTTTGCATTCCTGGATAAGCCCCATTTCCCCATAAGATATTATTCTTTATATATATTGCAGGATTCGATTTGCCAAAAATTTGCTCAAACTTTTTGCTTCCATATGCATGAAGAATATTGGCCTGTGGTTTTCTTTTCTTAAAATTTATTTTTCTACTTTTGATTTCAGGCTAATGCTAGGCACACAAAATGAGTTGGGAAGTTTTATCTCGTTTTCAATGACCTGTAAAAATGTATAGGGAGTTGGCATTATTTCTTCCTTAAATGTTCAGTATAATTCACCAGTAAAACTATTCAGCTGTTGAGTTTTTTGTTGGGTGGGTCTTATTTTTCCACATAATATAGGGCTACCTCAGGTTACATACTGCTTCATCAGTGAGTTTGATAGCCTGTGACTTCCAAGATGCCTGTCTATTATTTAAAATATTCCACTATTCTCCTTTTATTGTCTACAGAATATGTAGTGATGCCCCCCTTTCTTCATTACTTATATTTGTAATTTATGTTTTCCCTCTGTTTCTTGCTCAGTCTATCTAGAGGTTGATCAATTTTACTGATCTCAAGAAGCAGCTTTTGGTTTCATTAATTTTCTCTGTTCTTTTTCTGATAACTAGTTCATGGATTTCTGCTCTTTATTATTTCTTTTCTTCTGCTTTGGGATTAATATGTTTTTTTTTTCTCTCCTAATTTCTTGATATGCAAGCTGTTGTCATTATACTGAAACCACTGTTCTTTTCTAATAAGGTCTTTGGTTCATATATTTTCCACTAATGACTGTTTTTAGCTGAATCCCTCTAATTTTGATAGATCATGTTTTAATTTTCATTCATTTCAGAATATTCTGAAATTTTCCTTTTGATTTGTTTTTTTCCCCCTTGGGATATTTAGAGGTGTATTATTCAGTTTCCAACTATATGGGGATTTTCTAGATATCTTTGTTGTTGATTTCTAAATTCCACTGTAGTCAGAAAACTACTTCTTTGTTTTGAATCTCATAAAATGTACTGAGACTTGTAAATCCAGTCCCTGTTACCTCATCATGACTAAAGGAAGAAATCCCAGAATGCCTCTTTTGTAAAATTCAGAATTCCTTTGGGTATTTGCTCCTGGAATTGAGTATGGTACTCAAGTGCACCCATTTCCTTCTTCTATGATTCTCACTTCTAGTAAAGTGGGAAAAATATATTTAAAAATATTTGCCCTAAATCAAGATTTTAAATAACATTAATATAACCTTACAATTAATAAGGCTTTAGTTATTTATATGGTGATTTCCACTAAATATTATATAGATATACATCTTTGTTTTCTCAACACTTAATATGTTTTGCCATCAGTTTTTAACATTTTTAGCCGAAAGAATATCTGTGTGGGAGAATAGGGGTTGATTACATTGAGAATGTATCATTAAATTTCTAGTACCATCCATAATACTAAAAGACACTAAAATTACGAACAATTCAAATATTAATAAATACAGGTCTATAAAATTAGTTTCAATTTGTAGAAGCAATAACCAAGTATACTTAAAATACAAATTGATTTCAAAGACTCCATTTATTTCTCTCACTCAATATGTACGTAATATTTGTGGCAAGTTTCAATTGCTAACAAAAAATATCCTAGTTAGCAATGCATGCAAATGATATCTCTGTGATTTGATCAAAGTGATCTCAAGTGTATTCTGTATCTCATTACATTATTTTTCAAACTCAATGCAGCAGCAAACATTTCATGAGTTGAAAGTAATTATTACATAATGAATGATAAAAGTTACACTGACACCTTTTTTAAAACCTGTGTCTTTTATCACCTCAAGGGAACACAGCACCCATTAGTGGCTGATAACTACCTATATATATCACATTTGCTTCAAAGATGTCAACTTATAGCATCTACTGCTGTTACCAGGCCAAATAAAAGAATAACCTCATTTGTGGAACAATCTTACATAAAACTGCATAGGATTCTTCAAAATAAGTGTTTTTATCAGAATGAAAGTGACAGATTTTTTTAATCCCCTAAGTTAACAGTACACCTGGAGATGCCAACTTTTTCATGCAAGAAACAAATTTCTCTAGAAAGGTGCAGAAGATTGGAATTACACATTTTTCTAGTATTCAATGAACATTCTATGACTTCACAACTAGTATATAAACATGGATATAACAACTTTTTAAAATAAGATTACAAAACTCAGTTGGTCTTACTCAACACTATGAAGAATAAAAGAAATTAAAGCTCTGAACACTAAAATCCAGGAACATATATGGTCAAGACACAAATACATATATACACATAAAATTGGAAATACTAATTCTGATAATGTCATGCAAGTTATATGCATACTTTAACCAAGACATGAGAAGGGAGAAGTACTGTTGATATTAACAAATTGCAATAAAAGGAAGGAATAGTTCAAAAAGTTTCATGTAAAAACTGTATTGATTGAAGGGGTTTTGCTTAATTTCTCTGGAGGTATAAGAGGTGGTCAGATGCTCCGCTTTCCCTTTTGAAAATGGGCTGTTTATCAGCCTGACAATTTACAGCCCAGAGATTATGACCTGCAAAGTTGGTTATAAATCAAGTTATGTTCCCCCTAGCATGCATTATAAATGTTTGATGTGTTTGCAGAAAAAGTGCTTTTAAAAATTAAACACTAAAAGGAAAACATAATTTAATAATTTATCACTACAACTAACAATAGGTCACAAAAAGTTCAGCACTTTACTGAAACCTAAAACTTTAACTTCTTTATCTTTGCAACCAGTTCATGTTAAGACTACAGGTTCTGGCCGGGTGCGGTGGCTCATGCCTGTAATCCTAGCATTCTATGAGGTCGAGGTGGGAGGATCACTCAAGGTCAGGAGTTCAAGACCAGCCTCAGCAAGAGTGAGACCCCATCTCTACTAAAAATAGAAAGAAATTGGCTGGACAACTAAAAATATATAGAAAAAATTAGCCTGGCATGGTGGCGCATGCCTGTAGTCCCAGCTACTTGGGAGGCTGAGGCAGGAGGATCGCTTGAGCCCAGGAGTTTGAGGTTGCTGTGAGCTAGGATGACGCCACGGCACTCTAGCCTGGGCAACAGAGAAAAAAAAAAAAAGACTACAGGTTCTTTATGACAAGATCACTAAAGCCCTACACTCAACCATATCATCTCCATAACTAATTTATGTCCATTAGATACAAATTTTTGCATGCAAATCAATCTTACGTTTTTAAGTCCTGTTTTTGAAAAAACAACTTTTTGTTACTTAACTAACAACAGCTGATACCTAGTACTTACTATGTACCGAGGTACTTTTAAGCCCTTTCCGTATTTTACCTCATTTAATCCTCACAAAAACTCTATGAAATAATTACTAGTATATATTATTATTTATAACCAATTATTATTATTTATAACCAACTTACCAATTTACACTTCACAGGTAAGGAAAGTGAACAAAGAGAGATGAAGTAACTTACTCTAAGCCCACAGCTAGAAACTAAGCAATCTGGCCCTGGTGTCTGTGTTCTCTTGTCATTTTATACTGCCCATCTAACAATGTTAACTTTCAAAATAGAAGGTATGGATTCGACTACAAAGGCATTAGTGCAAAAGTGATTTTTAAAGGGCTCCACTAGACAATCAATTGAAAAGAAATTTTGAGTTCTACACATTTTTTAGGAGACAATCGAGAAAAGAACTCAAATTGTAAATTGTAGCCTATAAAGTTTACTGAAACTTGACAGTCCCAAAAAAACTACTACTCAAGTGACAGAGAAATTGGTATATTACTGGGACATACAGGTGAAGAAAAATTCATATTTACAATATATTGACGAAGGATAGGAATCTATTATAGTAATTGAGATCAGTGATCTGACATTCACATTCTAACAGTTTCAGTTTTGATAAGACAAATAAATGCCCCCAAAGCAATCACAGATAAGAGGAAAAAAAGAAGCACATATATTCTGTTTAAAAATCTTGTAATTTTACCTTTTGGTTTCGGGGTAAATCTTGAGCATTTGATGGAGGCTTGTAATTCAGAACTAATCTTCTAAATTCCAGAAGATTGAACAATGACTGAAAAAGAACAATAATTTCAGATAACCTAAAGGAAAATTCTATTAACAGATTATAAAATGACTGGTTCCAGAGACTTATTTTTGACAACTGTACTACTTATACACAGAATTGTTGCAACTAGCACAAGAAGAACTATTTTTCTCTCTGAGAAAAAGTCATATTTCATGTATTTTGACATATTATTCTTGATACTTATTCTATTGCAAAACACAAAATGATACAAAACTTAAAAACATATTATTAAAAGTTTTCTTTATATTACTATATGCTTAATATTCTCTGTACAATCTTCTCTTTGTTTATATTCCTTTTCTGACATTCTATTCCCCTTTCCTCCCACAATATTGATCTTAATGCCTAAAAAAATAAGTATACAAAGCTACACCTATTGGAGCCTACCCCCACTACCTCTTTGAAGTTAGAGGTTTATATTCCCAGTAAACTTCTTTAATTGGTAAATATATTCACAAGGAAAAGAATTCTCAGTTGTTTCATATTAGTCCTGCCACTAAGTAAATCCCAACCCTGAGAAAATTCTGTAATTTAAACTTTACAGTACATTTACATCACAGTTTGAACAAGTTCCAACTCACTCTGGAAAACAATAAAAACCTCAAACACTAAAGCAGATTTTCTGCCCAACTTTTCTTTCTTAAGTGAGAAGTTCCATTTATGATGGTAAACTGCTACATCTCAGTTTATATCTGGGAATTAAAGTAGTTAATTATTTTATGACAGAAAATAAAAAAATAAAAGATTCTAATTACTAAAGATAAAAAGCTACTAAAAATAGTTTAATAGACTTTGCAATTACAATAAAAAATAAAACTTCAAGTTTTCTCTAGACAAATTTGCTTGCCTACTCACAATTTTCTAAAATTTGAAGCTTAATGTTTTTCCCTACCCCCAAAAGTGGGGAAAAGGCCTATCTTCTTAGGCCATTATAACCCAAATTTTTAAGCTTAGATATTACTTCCCCTAGGTGTTTAGATTTCTCCAAAAGAAAAAATTAATAATCCCAAATACCTTATACCTGCCTACGTTAGGAGTTAAACAGTCACTAAACTTACACAAAATTTTAAAACTAGTAAAATTACTAGTTTTTAATAAGCTAGTAATTTAGAAAAAGACAGCAAATTTTTTCCAGCTCATTCCCTCCCCACCAAAAACCACCAAAAATCTAAAATGTAAAGCAAAAGCTAACATCAGCAAACTGACTTAGGGTAGAAATAGATGTACGCACAGTATTAAGTTTGAACTGAGATATTAAAAGAAGTTTGTCCTATTAAACGGTGGTTATCCCTATATCTATTAATATTAATTTTTCACTTCAAATAGGCCTTTCCTATAAATATAGGAAGAAGAAATAAAGAATACCTATTCTAACTAATACTGATTATTTACAAGTAATTTCTTTCTTCTTACACTTTTCTAAGAGAAGCTTCTAATCAATGGGCCTCATTTATTGGCCATAATAATGTTAGGACAGCATCTACTTGACCAAATACAGTCAGCAAACCATATTTATGAACACTCAGATCACAGCCTTAAAATTGTCCTTCATATTTTAAAATGATGTGTAAGTTATAAAATATATAAAACATTAATAATAAATAGTACAAGTGAAATAGCCTATTAAAAAATCTAAGAGACTCTAATACTATCAAATAAAATTTTAGATACTGTTTTTGGTATCTGAGTGAATAAATAATCCATAATCAAGGCTGTAAGCAAAGATACTACTACCGATTTATGTTAATCCAAGTATTCCTTAACATTTTAATATCCTTGAAAAACTAATAACATAGCAATTACTTACTAGCAGGCACCAAAGCATATTAAAGAGACAAATCCAGAAAACCAAAGGAAAGCAAATTATATGGTATTATGTGCCAGAAACAAAAAGGGGGAGGAGGAAAAAACTATAATACTGAAGTAGATAAAAAGCTAAAATTACAGATTAATCATCTAGAGAAAACAATAAGAAGCTTGTAGAAAATGAAGTGAATGACCATTTAGTTCCAATAATATCACCTGAAAGTTTAAACTGTCATACACACACATTTGGAAAGTTATAAAATAAAGAGATATTTTGAATATAGAAAAAAATAGCATAACATGTCCACTAATGTGAGACTACTCATCAGGAACAATAAATAATAAACTACAATTCAACTGTCTTATGAAAATAAACACAAAGTATTAATTTTCCTAGAGAATGATAAAAATTAAAGACATATAATTATTCATAGATTGTTTTATTTAAAGTTTTTTAATCTGATGAATAACATTACTGATATAGTTTGAGTATTTGTCCCTTCCAAATCTCATGTTGAAATTTGATGCCCAATGTTGGAGGTGGGGGCCTGGCAAGAGATGTCTAGGTCATAGGGGTGGTTCCCTCATGAATGGCTTTGTGCTCCTCGCTGCAGTAATGAGTGGATTCTTGCTCTATTAGTTCAAGCAAGAGCTGGTTATTTAAGAGTGTGGCAACTCCTCTCTCTTGCCATGTGACATGCCTGCTCCCATTTCATCTTCCATCATGAGTAAAATCTTCCCGAGGACCTCACCAGAAGCAGATGCTGGCACCAGGCTTCTTATACAGACTGGGAAACTATGACCCAAATAAACCTCTTTTTTTTGTAAATCACCCAGCCTCAGATATTTCCTATGTAGCAATGCAAAACAAACACAATTATCAATGTTACCTGAGCATGGTGAAGAATTATGACAATAGTCATTATAACTTTAAAAAATCTAAAAAAAAGAAATCAAGCTAAATACGATATTAAAACTATTCCAAGTTGAGAAAAGGATGGATATCTACACATACACATATCTCTTATTTTAGAATAAGCTGCTCAAGAAACATTAAGAGCTGTCTTAATTAAAAAGAAAATGTGTTATTCTGGATTTATCAATATTTATTCTTTATAGCATTCTCATATATGCAGAGAATTATCTGTTTATAAATCTATACCAATCTCAAAATGCCTCTTCATATTAAAAATATTATTTAAATGACTATAATTTTCTAGTATATACAAATAAATCTGATATGAACCACAAAAAGCCAATTCTGGTTTCATATCTTGGTTACAACGCTTCCCTAAATTTGCAGGAAAATATATACAAAAATATTTTCTTTCCACCCCAACAACAATTCCTAATAGCTGGGAGGAAGGAGAAATTCATTCCAAATAAGTGAAAGGCATAGGTAGTGCTCTACTCTTAAAACTTCATAAAGAAAGTGGAAAGTGAAGAAGGGTGAGGGGATATTGCAATCCCCAAACTAGTTTACTAGACAGAAGGACATATAAAAAACTTGTCTATACTTAACATTTAAAGTATACAACTTAAAAGAAACACAACCCAATCCATTTTCCATTGCTATCATGCTCACCAAAAAAGAGCTGAAAAAAGATCCTTACCTGAATAACAGCACTGAACCAGCAAGTATTTCCAACGTTCTTTAGCCCAACAGGAGCTTTGTCCTGCCTTTTTCTATCATAAGGGTTTCGAGAATCCCTCCAAACTTCTGTAGGTGTCCTCTTCAAACATGCTTTATTTTCTGCTATGCTGGCTTCAAGAACTCTTAAATAATGATGAGAAAAAAAAAATACAGTATTATATAATGCTGTACCCCAGGCAATAGCATATCATAAAATCTAAGCACTTTGATTATATAAGCTCTAGATAATGCATTTGGGAAAGTAATATTTAATGCTAACTTTACTCAAATAAATGTTAGTTTTAACAGTGGCAATGTCAACAGCTAAAGAGAAGTGCAGCCTTTCTTCCTAAGAAAAAAGAAATGTCAAACACAAAAAGACAGTGTTAAATATAACAGAAAGGATGTTACATTATGTTTCAGCAAATTACTATCAGGAATATAGCACCTAGAAAAATTTTCTGAGACATAAATGCATTAAAGTGCATATATACAATACAATCTAATCACTACTTTTTATAACAATTACTTTGAACTGAACAAATCACACTTTGACCATTTATTTCCTCTTCTATAAAAAAAAAGTTAAATGAGGTAAATTCTACAGTGCCTTTCAGTTCTAGAGATCTATGACTCTATGACAGTCAAATAAAAAAAATAATATATATTCCCTTCACTCAAAAGTTTGCCTTGCGAAAAACCTAATAAAATAAATATCTAAATATCAAAATTACTGAAGATTATTAAACTCACCTAAAAATGTATGTAAATATGGCAAGAGTAATGCTAAATTGTTTTATGATTCTTTTCCTGCTCCTAAACATGCAACAACATACTTATCATTATTACTGGAAAATCCTAATTCCCACATATGAACTAACCAAGCATTTTGCCTGCTCATGAAATGTGTTAGTTACTATTCTAAATAAATATAAATAACATTCAAGTATCTTAACCCACTTTGTGTTAGTTATAAAAATCTCAGCAAAAATGAGTTTTTCCAACTTTTTGGCTTCTCAAGAAAATCTCATTCATACATCATCTTTATCCTAAAGAATTTATGCTATTAAATTAATGTCAAAATAACATTTTTTTATCCCTAATAGTAGTATTTACAATATGACATTAGATACAGTGTAGCAGTAGTCCAAAATATCATTACTTAAAATATCCTCTGTGAATACAGAAGAAAGTCTTTTGGAATTAAAAAACCACATACTTTTAAAAAGTGGGTAACACGATATGATATGTTAAAATATAAAGATCAAAGTAAACTCATATATTTAAAAATAAACAGTTTACACCTCTGCCACTTTTAAGAGTGACTCAACATTACCAGCAGTACACTTTGCCAAAAATCAACTCCCACAAGCAACCCCAGACTCTCGGCTTTTTTCAATGAGACACCAGAACTCTTTGGAAGGTATTTAGTTAAATGAATTGGGGCAGAGGAAAATCTAGAACACTCCACCATTACTAGAAAGCAACTTTTCAAGATACAAGGAAGACATAAAAAGTCAAAGAGCCACCTTGAGAGACCTCATAGTGGTGACATTGTACAGTTCAGCATTGTGTAATACAATAATAATCAACTGGAACAAACTGAATTGGTACAAGGAGACTAGTTTATGCTGAGAAAAGATAATGCACAGTATGCAAAAGATAACTGTTAATACAAAAGATTGCTGTATATAGAGGATATATTTAACTTGTTATTGACTTTTGGTGTTTTCATTTGAAAATTGTTTCCAATGTAATACATACATATATTTACGAGTACAAAGTAAATGTATTTCTATCTTGGTAATCAGAGACAAATAAACTAAAACAAGCAATAAGTTCTAGAAAAGGTAGACACAATACCACAATTAGTACCAGTCATCCTATATAAGAGATAGAAAAGGTACTCAGCAATTGGTTAGTGCCAGTTGGACAAATTTAATAATCACTTTAAAAAAGGATTCTATAGCATATTCTAAAAGTATAAACTGGTCAAAAGTCTAGACTAACTCCACTCAATCCTTAATCTCCTAGTAGATGAACTTCTACCATTATATTTTGACTATCAATTATAATAAAATACTAATAATACACAAATCATCCTTCTAAATAATGCCAACAGACTAAATCACAAATATTATTAGGTTAAGTATGAAATGCCTGATTTCCTTATGTACTAAGTTTGACAGTTGATATCTCTGACACTGTACTTTGACATTTCTTGTTTTATTTTTACTGTGAAGGTACATCTTCAACCTTTCAAATGCATTGTTTGGCTTGTGATTATCTTCCAAATTTTTTTAAAGAGCAATTTTTGTGAAACCATGGATAAGTAAAAAATTGGTGTTATTTTCAAATATGAGTCCCAACGTGGAACCAATGCCACGTAGACAGCTTGAAATAACAACAAAGTGTTTGGGAAGGCTGTGGATAATGAACACACAGTACATCAATCGTTTGAGAAGGTTCGCTCTGGTGATTTTAATCTTGCAAATGAGCCAGGTAGGTGACCTGGGACCAATGTGGATAATGATAAGCTGAAAGCTGTACTGGAAGCGAATCCATCTAACTTACGCGTTCATTAGCAGCAGGGTTTGATGTTACTATTCCAACAATATTGGACCATTTGAAACAAATCAGCAGGGTAAAGAAGCTGGATAGATGGGTACTGCATGAATTAAATGAGCGTCAGAAGAGAAAGCCTCTCAAAGCTTGCCTTTCTTTGCTGTCACAACAAAGCTGAACGATTTTCTACACCATATTGTTATGTGTGAGAAAACTGGATTCTTTTTGACAATCGCAAGCATTGGGCACAACATGTGGATAAAGATGAAATGTGGAAACAGTCCAAAACTGAAAAAACTAATGGTGTCTGTTTGGTGGTGCAATGCTAGTATTATCCACTACAGCTTCATGAAACCTGGTTAATCAATTACAGCTGCAGTCCCCAGCCCCGGGCCATGGCTCAGAATTGGTCTTCTGGCTGTTAGGAACTGGGCTGCACATCACTGCCTGAGCTCCGCCCACCCCTGCCCCCACCATCTGTGGAAAAATTGTCTTTCATGAAACTCAGGAACCAGGCCACACGGCAAGGAGGTGCGTGGGGAATGGGGGGAGCAGTCTAGCCAGCGAGCACTCGAAGCTTCATCTGTATTTACAGCTGTTCCCCCACATCACACACATCACCATCTGAGCTCTCCGCACATCTACCTCATGGAAAAACTGCCTTCTGGGAAACCGGTCCCTGATGCCAAAAAGGTTGGGGACCTCTGGATTATAGCAGATGTCTACTGCAACCAACTGGACAAGAAGAGGAGGATGCTTGTGATTAAGCAGCAGAGACTGGTCAACAGAGACAGGCCAATCCTCTTTCAAGACAACGCTCGACCACATGTTGCACAAACAATGCTTTTCAAACTATAGAGGCTGGACCTGGAAACTCTCTGTTATCCACAGTATTCAACAGACCTTGCATCAACTGACTACCACTTCTTCCTGGCTTTGGGCCACTTCTTTCAAGGAAAAACATTCAATTCTCAACAAGCTATGGCAAACACCTTTCATGATTTCATCGCCACTCACTCTCCATGGCTTCTTTGCTGCTGGCATAAACAAGCTACCTCACCATTAAGAGGGCAAAACTGTGTCAACAGTTTAGGTGCATACTTTGATTAATCGTACAGCTTCCTGTTTGAGATATAATAAACTAAACTTTTGATTCGAAATCGGACATTTCATATTTAATGTCCTAAATATAAAGAGCAGGCAATGTATCACACACACATTAGTTACAGAAAACTTGGTAACATTTAATTTCTTCAAAATACAGCCAATCTGCAAAACTTAAAATTCATATATGAATCACATAATACAATGGGACTTGGTCTCAAGATCAGATTGAGCAAAAAAACTAGGTCTCATGTTCCTTATAATGGTCAAAAATCCAACCTAAATCTACAACCTAGACTGACTTGAGATGATAATATTTTTCTTATTCCAGATCTGGTTAAGACTATTAAACCCAGGAAGTTTGGTTTTTTTTTTTTTTTTTTTTTAATGCTTTAAATCTGTCAATTCCCTCATCCTCCTGTTCTGTCCCCTCCCCACCAAAAAACATACACCTTTTGATTTGTATGTTTACATACAAAATATGTGATACAAATGATACATTAATGCAATGAAATAAAGTAAGATTTTTAGTTCCCTGTCTACCCTCACCCCTCACAGGACTTGGGAGAATGTATGGCTTCAAATGTAGTTCCTAGGAGCAAGCAGAAAGGAAGTAAGAGAAAGGAAGTTAGAGGTATAATCCAAGACACCATCTTTCCAGCATTCCTCTATACCTTTCTTTACAGAGGTCAAATTAGGTACAGACTACAATTAACTGTCTGCTTAGTGCTCAAGAGATACACGTAAATTGCTCATTGCGCCTCAAAGTCACCTAAGATTTAAAAATAAAATCATAACCATTTCCTAAACCACATTTATACTTGGTATATATATTAGATACTCATATAGCTCAATTCAGTGATATGGTAGATATATCATCATTCATCATAACAAAAATATGGGTTTAAAAGAAATAGGTTTAATATTCCTTAACCATAACATATGGTAGAATTATGGTGCTAAAAAAAAAATGGTAAATGAAAAAGGAATGCCACGGTTTTGTGATCTCTTTGATTTAAAGCTTTCAACACATTTTCTTTTTATACCACCAGAACCTTGTAACATGCCTCAATAGGTTTCTTACCACTTCCTATTGGTTCCTAAATAACTTTATAAATACACTATCACTGCACCAAAAATATTAATCAACCAATGTCTCCCGTCAGCTTCTGGAGGGTAGAAACACAGGTTGTTTTACCTCTAGAGCATACAGGATAAATAGTAGGAGCTAAACAAGTTTTTGAAGTAAATAGATAATTAAGATATTACATGCTACTACTTTTTTTTTTTAAGCAAAAGCCAAACCTGTATCCCAAATACTACTTTATTTCCAAGCATTATCCCTCTCTTAATTCAGTACTGGTACTATAAATCCAAACTTTTTATAAAGCTAAGTCCTACATAAGGGTTCCTTCCCTGGCCTTACGGGTGATACTATCCAAGCTTTGAAGTATAAGGCATGCAATAGCTAAATTCCAGATATTAAAGCTGGCAGAAGAGAACAGAAAAAATAAACACTGTAAATCTCAGAGAGCTCAGAAATAGCCTATAACAAAATGTAGCATGCTGAGAGGCAAATTCATAAGCCACAAATCAAATACCAGCTCCAACCACACATCACGTGCTTTCTTATCTTCTCAACACTGGTCATGACCTTGACATTCAGCAACATAAAAAGATGACAAAATGTTTCGCTGTCTCTTTTCCTTCCACATATTATACTAAATGTTTAAAACACTTAGACTTGGTAAATGCTCACCTTCCCTTAAATTTTCTTGTACAATTTTTTTGTGTGTGTCAGTAAGTGTTATTTTCTTTTGTATTGCTATTTAAATTGTACATAGCAATAATATTGAAAATACACTAGCTCATCTTTTAAGCCCCCTTTGGGAAGCATTATACTCACTGAAAAACATGCATACAATTTAAGCTGTATAGATCAACTAAGAAGAAAAAAGAAAAGGAAGGAAGGAATCATCTATTGATTTCCTTAAAAAAGAAACAAAAAAACCATTGGTATTTTAATTGGGATCACACTAAACCCGTAAGTTAATTTAGGAAGAACTGATCAGTTTTACAATGTTCTAATTCATGAACAGCATATATTTCAAGATATTTATTCCTTAATGTACCTCGATGATGTTTAATAATTTCCTTCTTGGAAGTTCTTACATATTTCTTATTATTTATTCCAGGTCTTTTATAGTTTTTCTCAAAAATCAGTTGGGTAGGTGTCTGAATTTATTTCTGGGCTCTCTATTCTGTTCCATTGGTCTACTTGTCTGTTTTTATACCAATACCATGCTTTTTTGGTTACTATAGCCTTGTAGTATATATTGAAATCAGGTAGCATGTTGCCTCCAGTTTTGTTCTTTTTGCTCAGGACTGCTTTGGCCATTTTAACAATATTAATTCTTCCAATCCATGAATATGGGATATCTTTCCATTTGTGGTTTCATCAGTGTTTTATAGTTTTGAGTGTAGAGATCATTCACCTCTTTGGTTAAGTTTATTCTTAGGTATACTATTTTTTTTTCGTAGCTGTTGCAAAAGGAATTGTTTTCTTGATTTCTTTTTCAGAAATTCACTATTAGTGTACAGAAACTGATTTTTGTACGTTGATTTTGTACCCTGCAACTTTACTGAATTCATTTCTTAGTTCTAACAATTTAGTTCTACCAGATTCTTTAGGGTTTTCCATATATAAGATTATGTCATCTGCAAACAAGGACAATTTGACTTTCTCCTTTCCAATTTGATGCCTCTTATTTCTTTCTGTATCCTAATTGCTGTGGCTGAGACTTCCAGTTTTATGTTGAATAGGAGTGGTGAAAGTGGGCATCCTTGTCATTTTTTTTGATAGCACAGAAAAAGCTATTTGTCCCCATTCAGTATGTTAGCTATGGGTTTATCAAATACAGCCTTTCTTGTGTTGAGGTACATAACCTTCTAAATCTATTTTGTTGAGAGTTTTTATCATAAAGGGATGTTGAATCTTGTCAGATGTTTTTTCTGCATCTATTGAAATAATCATATGTTGTTTTTCTTTTTGTCAATGTGATGCATCACATTTATTGATTTGTATATGCCGTACCATCCTCGCATGCCTGGGGTGAATCCTACTTGATCACAGTGGATGATGTTTTTAATGCGCTGTTCCCTTGCACTCCACAATTTGTATTTTGGTTGCTTTAATTTACATCTTTGTCTTTTCTGTGTTCCTTAGCCACTAATTGTAGCTGTTGATGTTTTTAACCTTTTTTTACTTTAAATCTTCAATACGTGAAGACTGAAGGATTTACATAGCACCATTACAGCACTGGGGTATTCTGAGTATGGTTATGAATTTACCTATACTGGTGAGTTTTACAGTTTCGCATGTTTTCATGATATTATCATCCTTCCATTTCCTAGTGTAGCACTCATTTAAGCATCTTTTGTAATGCCAGTTTAGTGGTAATGAATTCCCACAGTTTAATGTCTGGGAAGGCCTTTATTTCTCCTTTATTTATGAAGGATAGCTTTCATAGGTATAGTATTCTCATCTGATGGGTGTTTTTCTGATTTGTTTTGTTTTTCCCTTTCAGCACTTTGAATATGTCATATCACTCTCTCCTGTCCTGCAAGGTTTCTGCTAAGAAGTCTGTTGACAGTCTAAAGGGAATTCTCTTCTATGTGGCTTGATGTTTTTCTTACAGCTTTCAGAATTCTGTCTTTGACTTTTGACAGTTTGATTATTATGTGCCTCAGAGATTTTGGGGGGCTGAATCTCACTGGGAACCTTTGAGTTTCCTGGATTGAATGTCCATATGACTCCCAAGATTTGGGATGTTTTCAGCTATTATTTGTTTAAACAGGTTTTCTTTGCCTTTCACCATTTTTTTTCTCTGGCACTCCTATAATGTGAATATTTGCTTATTTAATGGTGTCTCATAAGTCTCAAAAGCATTCTTCGTTCTTTTTTATTCTTATTTCTTTTGCTTCCTCTGGTTGGGTTATTTCAAAAGACCTGTCTTAAAGTTCAGAAATTCCTTCTCCTGTCTGATCTAGTCTGTTATTAAAGCTCCCAACTGTACTTTTTTATTTCATTCATTGAATTCTTCAGCCCTAAGATTTCTATTTGGTTCTATTTTAAAGGTTATCTATTTCTCTGTTGAATTTCTCATTCAGATCACAAAATGTTTTCCTAATTTTATTAAATTGCCTGTCTGTATTCTCCTGTATCTTGCCGAATTTCCTTAAGATCATTATTTCGAATGATTTTTCAGGCATTTCGTAAATATCCTTTTCTTTCAGATTTGTTACTGAAGACTTTATTCTATTCCTTTGGGGTTGTCATGTTTCCTTGCTTTTTCATGTTTCTTCTGTCCCTGTGTTAACACCTGCACATCTGGTGGGACAATCACTTTTTCCGATTTTACAGTGTAGCTTTCACAGGAAAAGGCTTTTTCCTACAGCTAGGTCCTAGGCTGCCATTTGGAAACGGTATGTTGGCTTTGGTTCTGGGTGGATTCAGTAGTGTGATCTCCATATAGATTCTTTAGTTATAATCCTAACCTTCTATGTCTGTGATTATCCTAGTGGGCTAGGCTACAGGAACTTGTGACTGTGGTGACATGATTTTGCTGGGGGCGGGGGAAGTGGGCTTGCCGTTGGCCAGGCATGTGTGGGTACAAGGCCAGCAGGTTGTATGATGGACTTTCCTGAATGGTGAGGTCACTGCTAAGATGCCTGTCAGGCCAGGGGTGGGTACAGGCAGGCCCAGTGGCTGCATATGACTCTATAGTGAGGCAGGACCAACCTGTGCAACAGGGTGCCTCTGGGACAGCTGTAGGGCCAAGGGCAGGCAAATGTGGCCTGGAGGCTGCAAGCAACCCTCTCCAGTGGTGTGGAACAGCCTCCAGGCTGGCTGCCAAGCTAGGGGCAAGTGCACACAGGCCTATCAGCTCTGTGGTACTTTCTCTGGTGGGGCAGAGCTGTCGCTCCCTCTGGGCCAGCTGTCATTCCAGGGGCAGGTATACATGGGCCTGGTGGCTCCCAGGGGCCTGTCTGCTATGCAGGCCCACCTGTTTCCTTGGGTGATACGGTGCCTCATGGGTTTGGTCATTGGGGTCCCAGTTATTTCTCTGGGCCTAGGCTCCAAGTAGCCAAGGTATTGGTGCTGCAGGCATTTATGTGAATTTAGTGGAATTAAGGCAGTGCCTCAGGGATGCAAGGGTTTGGTGGCTACTGGCCGCCAGGGCAAGATGCACTCCAGATGTGGGTTCAGGTTCAAGGTAGCACTGTGCTATAGCCACTTAGGTTATAGGGGTAGGGAATGTCAAGGGGGGTTCCTGCTCTATGGGAATGCAGCTGTGCACACTCCTGGCAACTGTTCACACTAGACTCAGGGCCTGTGAAGACTGGGGGACCTTCCTGTAGCAATAACTGCTGGCATCTATGGCAGTGATGGGGACCACCAAGGGTCTCCAACTGACCTTTTTCCTGTAAGATGAGCCCTCCCCCCACCAGCTCTGATATGATCCCAGCAGGAAAGACAGTGTAGCAAAGTCGGGATGCCTTGCTCCCCTCTCTATGGAGCTATCCTGGGCTTCCACGCTCCACACGGGTTTCACTGCTCCCTGGGTGCTCTTCAGTGCATTTCTCCAGTCACTCCAGACAAAAATATGGTATTTTACTCATTGTTTTAGTTCCTTTTTATTGGGGGTATAAGAGTCAGGCAACCCTAGTTGGCCATCTTGTTGACATCACCTCCTCTCAGTTTTTTTAATTTTAGCCATTGTGATGGTAGCAGTGCCTGTTAGCTCTCCAATGAGACGACTAGAATTAAGCTTCTGATTGAGGCTGCATCACCCAGATCACCACCACTGCCACAATCTATCATGGTACCAAACACGGAAACATGTCCAGGATCATATACTAAGTACAAATTAAGCAACTCTATGCTCCTGATACGGACGGAGGCTACCACTGCACATCAGATATGTGACTCCTGTCAAAAGTTGACTTGTGTATCTCGGGGTGAGGGAGGCCACATTACAAAGGGTGTGTCTCTTGCCCACTCCTGACAGATTGACTACATTGAGCCTATGACCACTCTTCTTAGGACTATCAGTAGTGCCTCACTTTGTTGCTGTCTATCAGTCAACTCCTGCCACACCTCTGCGGTCCATGAAACTTACCTGTGTCATATTTTCAACTTTTGCAGGCCATCTGTAATCTGACATGATGTACCTTTTGTCATAAAAGCCACTCAGAAATGGGTTGTTAGTTATTTAATGGACCTTCCATACTCCCTACCATCCACAGGTATCTGATACTATTGAGCATTTGAATCCTCCTCAAAAACCAATTTTAAAAGATTTCTAATTTTGCCTCCTTCATCTACTCCTGTTCCACATACCTTCTTAAAGCAGTTCTCCCTCACAGCTGCATCCTGAGTAACAATCAGGATGAAAAAGTAGGATTTATACAGACCTATTTTAAAAATTCAGAATTCCACCCTGACTATTACAGACATGATCTTTCTTTCTCCAGTGGCAACTCCATGTTGTCCTGGTTGGCAAACCCTCCAACATGACTTTCAGACAAACTTAATTCCAGCTCACATATATGGGTTTCCTTGTTGGATTGAATGATCTCAGAACATAAAGCTAATATTGCATACCCAATTCCTCTATAGTGGACCATGTTGTTCAAAGTGGGAGACACAATGGGTCCCTGTAAATTTCATAAAAATGTCCTTGGTCCTCTTGTACCTGATCCTTCTGGATAAAAGGTCAAGCACGAGTAAGAGATGATTGGGGGAAAGGTAAAGTTATAACCACTGGAATGGAACACATTGATTTTATAACAGTGGAGGCAGTACAGATTGTGTATCTCACATCTGAAATGCTTGGGACCAGAAGTGTTTCAGATTACAGACTTTTTTCAGATTTTGGATTATTTACATCATACCAGTCAAGCATTCCTATCCAAAAATCTGAAATCAAAATGTTCCAATGAGCATTTCTTTTGAGCATAATGTCAGCATTCAAAAAGTTTCAAATTTTGGAGCATTTCAGATTTCAGATTTTCGGATTATGGAAACTCGACCTGTAATTATCTTTGTATTACTCTAAGGCTTGTGAAGGGGAGGACTACTTCTGATTTACCCTATTGTGAATATGTCATCCTTTGATGTATCATTTAATCGGAAAGATGATCTCCTATTAAGGCTCCCCATATTACAGTGACAATGGCCTTTGACTTCCTCAGGTTTATACACACAGGCATATTCCGCAAGGTCAAAAAGTTACTTTCAGTGTTCTGCACTAACTTCTTCAGGTTCCTGCTTTCAGTCTTTCAGATTTTAGTCCTTGATCTCAGTCTTTACTGTCTTAACTAGTCTATAATATTTTTAAGAAGATTTTAAAATACTTTACGTAAAACAGAAAATACAATCTGGTTGTCTCCACCAGAAAATTTGGTCCGAAGAGACTATCATTTCTTGAAACAATCGGAGGTATGACCTTTGTCACAGTTTATTCCTATACCTTCTACCTACTGAGCTACTTCAAAGCCATTTCATGAGGCAAGCCTTTTTCACAATATACCATAGACACGAACCAGTCACGATGTAGTTTATTAACAAATTTTAATTATCCAATACTCCTCTCATGCCCTAGCAATGATAACTAAGAGATAATTATATTAAACACAACCCATCCTTACACTAAAAAGTAATATTAAGAAGTATACTTTTAAAATGTTCTACTTAAATTTTATCATGAAATTTATAGATGACTAAACACATAATTTAAGATGGAAAATGTAAAAAGATAGGCTTTATCTCATCTAATTATACATAATAATGTAGTAGTCTAAATGTGTGAATTCATATTAAAGTATATCTACTGAAACATAACCATAGTCAAATGATCTTAGATTTTTATTTGGCAGGATTTTCTCATATGAACTTGGGTAACGAAGAAAGGGAAATTTACTTTTAAGCATGATAATAAATTTCTTACTTTAAAATGCATCATTTTCTCTTTTGAATTCAGAGTCCTACACCTTAATAAAACTCATAGGAACAAATATCTCTCTGCCAAATGTTTAGTTTAGATTCTCACATCCTCTTTTTCTGATACAATGTGATTTATGTATGTGTTTATTAATTGTACATTTTGCATTTAACATTCTTCTATTAATTCAAAGTTTTGAAATCTACACCTAATAATAAAAAAATATTTTCCAATGGCAAATTAATATGAGTATTTTACTTCTAGAGAGTATAATTTTATGGCATATTACACTATGCCAAATCTCTGTAATGTTATCTACGATGA
>NW_012148208.1:1540794-1560609 GCF_000956105.1 Propithecus coquereli | reverse complement strand
AAGTTCTGAAAATTTTTATAATTATTCAAGACAATTATGCATTCCAATCAATTTTTAAATCAAAAAGACAAAACCTAATTCATGTAATTTCTCAAATCTTTCACAAAACAAGCCTAAGTATGCATTCTTTTTTTTTTTGGTTTTCACTTAAAATTCTTGACATTAAATATTAGCCACAAGTAATGAGGGGGGCGATGGATTTTAATTAAGTCTTTACATCTTAATATAAATATGTCCTACAAAGTAGTTTCCAAAGTAACATTCAACGACATTAAAAAGTTATCAGTAAAAAGAAAAAATGTGCCTTTGCTAAGCATAGTATTTTAAGACATCTCCTACCATACAGTAATCTGAGATTATTTAGAAAGGAATATCCTATTGATATTGTGCCAAGGGAAATTATCTGAGAAAGCTGGTACATTCTGCTACCAAAGGGCTGAGTTACACTAGAGTCATAAGACCCATCTGAGCTGTGTACCTTTGGAAAATCATTTAACCTCTTGAAAGCTAAATTTCTTCTTCGGTAAGATAGAGTTACCACTGCCTCCAAATAGTTATTCAGAGGATTACGGTTAGTTATAATTTACAGGGTTTTTTAATCAACATTGTTTAGTAATAAAATCAATTTA
The DNA here is from genome assembly GCF_000956105.1 of Propithecus coquereli. Lineage (NCBI taxonomy): Eukaryota > Metazoa > Chordata > Mammalia > Primates > Indriidae > Propithecus > Propithecus coquereli. The sequence goes on along the minus strand of NW_012148208.1, from coordinate 1,559,980 downwards.
TTTAGTCCTCAGATGGATCAAATTGTTTCAAACTAAAAAGTTTCAGATATTAAATCAAAAATCACATTCTAGCGCACATCTCAGAATTCTGCCTATTTCTTTAAAATATATATATTTAAACATACTATCATACTATAGATCAGAGGCTGGCAAACTACAGCCCATGGGACAAATCTAGCTGGTAGGCTGTTTTTGTAAATCAAGATTTATTGGAACACAGCCATGCTCATTGTATAATGTATTAGCTATGGCTGCTTTTGCACTACAACACCAAAGTTGAGTACTTGTGACAGAAACCATACAGCTAACAAAGCCAAAAATATTTACTGTTAGCTCTTACAAAAAAAGTATGCTGACCCCTGTTTATAATTATTGTTAGTTGAATTGGGTAGTATATCCAAAAGGGATTAGGGCAAGAAAGAAAATCAAAAAATATTAAAATATACACCTAAATTGAATGCCCCATAATGCCATTCTAAAATCCTAAAACTCTACCTAATTGCAATCAGAACTAAAATATGAAGATTTAGGTTATATAAAATTTAAAAACAACAGAGATGCATATTAATAATTTAGAGTAACAAAGTACACCTTATTACTTAAAATTAATTCAAGCCAATTATTATTTCAGTTATAAATAGTACTTTTATCTGCTTTATACAAATTATGTTTTTACCTGCTAATGGCTTGTTCCTCATCAGTTATTCCAGTCTCCCTGAATGCCCTGTTTGATTCCGCCAAACTCAAGGCAATTGCTCTCTGAAGATCATCTTTATCATCTCCAGTGAGATCAATCACATCTGAAAAGCAAAACTATCTTTCTCAAAATTAAAAGTCAAACAAAATGAAAGGTAATTCTTATCATGGAGATTTTATACTCAATATACCTTTTCAAACCAAAGTCAGCACTAACTTTAATTTTGTATTTCTTTTATAAGAGCCTATCTAAAAAGAATGTAAACACATTTTTAATTGTTTATACTTGGCAACTCAATGTTCTTTTCCATAAAATATACCTAAAGCAGTAAGAGCAGATATATTTTTCGTTGCAGAGGAATCTCCATATTACCATGAGGTCTCTTATGAATAGCTAATAAGAAGATTGCTGAGAACAGTTTGTCAACAAAAACTGAAATCAACATAATTAAACATTTATATTTATGCATTATGAAGTTAAACCAATTACATACAAATTACATTTTGTCCAAACTACCATCTATATGTGATTTATCAAATTATAATAATAACTGAGCCCTCAAAAATTTATTTCAGAAACTGACCATAGATACATGTTTATATATACATTTTTTAAACTCTGGAAGAATGTGCCAACCTATTAATAGTGGTTAACTCCAAGGAAAGGAGTTATGTGAGGACGAAGTGCAAGGATCTTTTATTTCAATTTTAAATACTTCTGTATCATCTAAATTATTTCATAAGCATGCAGTCCTTATAATTTAAAACAAGATTCTTATTTCACAAAAACAAAGAAATATACAAATGGATGAAACTAATCAGCCCTCTTCTAACAAAAGATAATAGTCTTGATGCTGTAAGTATTTTTCCAAAGAATAAAGGTTACAACTAATACCACCTTCATTAAAACCACTTTTAATACAATTTCCAAATATATGCTGCTCAATTTTCTTAAGACGGAAGACGCCAATGATAAATACTCCAATATCGTTAAACAATGATAAGAACTATAGTATATTGTTAAGTAGGGAAGAGGTAAAAGGCTACAAAACAATATGATAAAGAGAAAGAAGTGTACCTGTTATTATTTTTGCGTGGTTGCGATTATGTTTGTTTGTATTTTAGAGATGTTTTGTATTCATTTTGCTTATTTGTATTTTAGACATGTTAAAAAATTATTTATTTTTCTTTGTAATCACAGAATTTTACAAAAGGGAAACAAACAAAAGGCATAGAGGATGGGAGATAAGGTATCTTCATTTTACCATCTGGCTATAAGGTTTTACATAGATACTGAAAAAGAATATTCCACATTTAATGAGAAAAGAATAATGTATACTGATGGATTCAAAAGTCTACTTCTATTGTTATTCATCCATACTTTTTTCTCGAAAGAGTAGCTTACAAGAATATTTAAAATATTAGAAAAAATAGCTGGCCATTCTTTTTGTTGTTGTTGTTAAATGTCTTTAGAGTATAATAAAACCACATAAATATGTGTTAAGTAGGGCCCAAAAAATTCAATCAAGTAAAATGAAGAAGAGAGTTATACAGAAAAGTAATTGAAATGATGGAGCATCTTACATATGCCAGCAGGCCAAAGGACTGGCTACAAGATCTAAGTCCACCCAGACCCCACCTGAAGATGGGTGTCACCTGAAACTGGACAATCTAGCTCAAATACTAATGAAGCAATGGCTAGTACTAGGTAGGTATGAAAAAACTCATAAAAATGAGAGCTGTCTTGGTCATTACAATGTCTGTAAGTGGAGTAAATAAAGAGAGAATAACGAGAGGAAATAATTTGAAAATCACAAAGAAGCAGAAAAACAGGTTTTAGGGATATTGTCAATTTGCCCTCAGACTCCATTCTCTCATCCTCTTACTTAGTGTGCTTTCTTCAACTACAGAAACTAAAAAGATTTAAAAAAAAAGATTAAAAAAAAAAAACTATCTTCCCTATTCACTTGCAGTTAGGGTTCTGGATAAAAAATCTAGATTACACCAATTGGATGCACTAACATGAGATTTGCAAGGCAGAAGCAAGGGGGAAGTCATCATCCTGCTGCCTTTCGCTGTTTTCTCCAGCATGGCTGAACAGATGTAAGCTGTTTCACAGCAACACTCCAATATCCAATTTCCAGCTTCAGGGATGTCAAGAGGTAGAGCAGAAGTGGCAACTAGCCTCTGCATTCCAATGCCCACGCATAGTTCAGTGGCAGTTACCTAATCCTGGTTTCCTGTTTCCTGGACTGCAGCTACAGAGGTATGTTCTTGAACACAGTAGTTCTAAAAGCAGCCTTCCTAACTGTGGCAGAGGGAGTGGCTTCCCTGGCTGGTCAGTCCAGCAATGATCTGGGAGTCATTTCAGAAGGCTGAGCTAGAGATCCCTCCTCCAGTCCTTCCACTGATTTTTTTAAGAACCTAATCCCCTGTATTAAATTCCTTCTCTGAAAATATCTAGAATGTTTACTGTTTCATGACTGACAACTAAACCCAAAGGGCAAGAACAGACACTCATTTAGGAATAGCAACAACTTACAGCTCTTCATAATTTATCGATTGTAATTCAAGCAATAGAAAAGCAAAAAACCAAGCCAAGGTGGGTTTTTTCCCCCACCCATAAATGAGATAATTAGAGTTCTGAGAAATGAAGCACAACATTCTAAGAATAGAGAAATGGTGCACAGGCTTCAAATTTAAGTCTTCTAAACTCTTAAATTCAGTGATCTTTCTACCTTATTAGCAGTTCTGCGAGTATGGCCCACTGATCTCTGAGGTCCTGTGGCCCTTTGAAAAAAGTGTGTGTGGTGGGGGGTGGGAGGGTCCTTAAGTAAAAAATTATACTTAAAATAATACTGAGATGTTACCTGCCTTTTCTACTGTGGTCACATTTGCACTAATGATGCAAAACGATAGGGGGTAAAACTGCTGCATCTTAACGCAAATCAAGGCAGCAGCTCCAAGTTGTATGAGTAATTAATTGTATTACTCACAAATATGTGTGCTCACTGTATTAAAAAAAACCACTTTTTCTTTTAGCATCATGTCTTTAATGAAAAGATAAAAACTTATTTTACTAAATCACAAACCTTGATTTATGTGGGGTTTTTTTTAATTCTATATGACAAAATAGGAAGTATGCATAAAGTACTTCTGCTGCATATCCAAAGCATGCTGTTGCTAAAGAAAAAAATGCTAACTACTGCAACATTTGAGTTACAAGCTGAACTGATTTTTTTACAGAACACCATTTTACTGAAAAGAACAACTGACAAACTACAAACTATGATTATTCAGACTTCAGTATTTGGCAGATGTTTTCTCAAAAATAAAAAAAAGTAAGGCTATCACTTTAAGGAAAACAAATGAAAGTATTTGCTGACAACAATTAATATGGAATTTTCAAGCGGAAATAAGAACTTTGAAAAACTTGTTTCTACCACTGTGGGTTGATATCTTCCCAATACTGAAAATCTTTTTTAGTGAAATCAGTGGCAATATTAACAAATACAATTTTTTCTTATATAGTAGATATTCTTCCAACATTTAGAAGGAAATCTTTTCAAATTACCAATGCACAGTGTTGCAAAATCATGCATGGGTAAAAGATCCATTCAAAGAGCAAAATAGATTAATGGATTTTAATGTAATACAGCAGGTAGAGGTCATTGATACCACCGTAGAATTACTGATGTGATTTCAGATTCCATATTGCAGCTAATCTTTAAGAAATTACCATTCATTAAGTTTTTGGTATAGTATTGAGAGAATATCTGTTATTATCTGAATGATCAGTTAAAATAACTCCTTCCTTCCTTTTCTAACTTTATATCTATGTTAAGCCAGATTTTTTTCACAAATTTCAACCAAAATAATTATTGCAAAGAATGCAAACCTTCAGAAGATTTGATACTCTAGCCCTCTCTTAATATGGCAGACATTAGAAATTTGCAACAATATAAAACGATGTACTCTTCTTACTAATTTAGTTTCAGAAAATATATTTTTCATAAATAAAAATGTTATTTATGCAAACATGTAACAGATATTTTAATATGAATTATATGAATTAATAAATATCCTAAAGCTTTCTCAGTTTTAATCTCCAATACAGTAAATATCTTATATAGAGAAAAGCTCAAGGTCCTCAATAATTTTTCTGAATAAAAGGGGTCCTGAGATCAAAAATACAAGAACCACTATATACTCTATATTTTTAGACATAAATGTTTTATAAAACAAATCATAACTGAAGATTGTTTTCTTTGGCTTTCCACAACATGATAAAAAAAAAAATTTGAATTGGCAAAAGATAAAGATCAGGAGACTGTAAGTGAGTAATAACAGATATTTCCTCCTTCCTTCTTGGGGTGGAGGGGAACCTCAGAAGAGCTGGCCACATGATTCCTGCATGGCAATAATCACTGTGACAAAGCTAGAGTGTCTTAGTAGTAGTAGTAGCTCTCTTTAAATAGAATATTCACTTACCATTTTGTCCCCACCCCCAACACTTTCTATTGTCTCACACTTGGCCAGCCACACACATTGACATTACCTGCCTAGCCCTTGCAACATAGAAAACATAAAAAAATTCTTGTACCTTACATGGGTGTAAAAGGATAAAGCTGCTTGTGGCTAGACTGACCACAGTCAATGGCTCCACCACCTACCCTAGCCTCTTTCAGCATCTCCAATAGTTGAGGAGTTCAGTATATAGGCACAACTGTATCCCAGTTGGGGATTTGAGCCTAGAACTTCTATGATGGAAGAATAGTAATCTTTAATGCTAGAAAGGTTGGTTGAGACCAGAGACTAAGAGTCCTTAACTGAAAAGCCAGGAGAAGAAATGGAGGAGGTTTATTTATCATCTGTAATTTCACAATGACATTCCCATTACTCCATAAAGCTGCTTCTTTCCATAGGATATTTTAGAACAACACAGCAATCCTGAAAGAAGAATATTGTAACCTACTCACATACCAAATTCATATGATTTTTAAGACCAGATATTGAGAAAGTATTAGTAAAATGTTATTTCAATAGTGGTTAAACCCGAATTTCTTATTTTTCTGAATGTAGAGAAATAATAATTTGCATAAAACATGTAATGAATTATTAATTTTACAATGAAAACTAGCCTCCATACTTTCTTATAGGCTTACAAAAGGAACTGAGAGAATAAGCTTGGCTGTAAACAATTTCTCATTGGTAAAAGTCAATTATAAAAATTTAGCCTTTATAAAAATTATATTCAAATGCCAGAGCATTATGAATATTCTTTTATCTGTGCCAAGGCAAGATTTTGGTAAAACAGTCAAAACTTTGTTTTAACCAACCCTCCATTTAGCATTAGCAAGAGCTCAATTCAACAGCACATGTATGGAAATGTTAGGTAACACTGTATAAAATCACATTACAAAAGCATATGAGCAGTAATCTACATTCTTAAGAGTGTCAAAATTAAAACATTTTTCCTGTAAAGTCAGAAATACATACCAATACGTGATACTCATCCCAATAAATCTTTCACTTTTGAAGGAATTACTATTTGAATAAAAGTTATATCCCGACTACCAAACATTTCTCTAATTCCAAAATATATGCAGTCATCAACTCACCAATGAATTAGACTTCAAATATATTCATTGTGCATAGCTCATAATTCACTTTCCCATGAAAATATTATATTAAATCATATAAAGTTTCCAAGTTAGTTCACAAAAGCCTATTTAGCCCATAATCTAGATGAATTACAATAAAGATTTTTAATTCAGAAGGGGGGAAAAAACGTTCTTCTGTTGTTTTCCTTACCTATATAAGGAGTAACTTTTTTTTTTTTAATAAGCCACGTTTATACTTACCACCAGCAAAGATTTCTAGGCAGGTGAGTGACATAAGCAGAAAAAACTCTGTGTAGTTAAGAAGAGAATTTGTTCAACAAGTGTTGAACAAGAGTTTGATAAGAGGTACAATATGTACCAGGGCAGAAGCAACTGAAATAGAAAGTCTGCATACAAAAACTGCAAACTCAATGGTTGTTTTGGTAGATTAGGAGAGCTATTTAAAAAAAAAAAAGCTCGGCCACCAGAAGAATGGGGATACCCTTAAGAAAGAAAGGCAAATATGAACTTCAGATGTGGAGAAGGATATTGAAAATGAGAATACTGTCATTCCTACCCACATTCACTCAGCTTCAACCAGGCTGTGTTCCTCACTATACACTTAAAGAGCCAACACACTCCTGTCTCAGGCCCTGGCCCGGGATGCACACCCCTCTGATAGCCACTGGGTTCACTCCTGCACTTTGCTCAGGTATGTGTACAAATATGTCCTCATCCAAGAGGCATTCCCTGACCACACTACCTAAAATAGCATACCTTATATCCAACCCACATCACACCTCTGTCACCCTCTGTTTCTTTGCCCAGCTCTATTGTTCCTCATGAACTTACTACCTGACATTGCTTATTTACTGTATACTGGCTGTCTTTCCCCTATGTAAATTTTTTAATAGCCTCTAAAAGTACTTGATACGGTAAGAGATAATTGACAACTATTTGTTGAACAAATAAAGACTATGCAATAGAGATAAAAATTACTGACTCGTCTTCATAGTGGCACTATGAAGACTATAGAAGAGGACATATCCTCTATCCATTCAAAATTTTTGTGAAAGGACAAATAGCATAAGTAAACATGTTAAAAAGACACTTAAAAGCAAGAAGACATTGACAATGTAAATTGTTTCCCACACCACGCTCCCATTCTCCCCTGCCTTCAGTCAGCTTAAGATGTTCCAACTTTTCTAATCTTCTCGCTACTAAATTCAGTTTTCTAAAACAGTTTTGCATAGTAGAATTTCCTGTGATAATAGAAATGTACCATAATCTGCACTGTCCAATATTATAGCTACTAATGCTGATGATTTAAAATGCATTCAATGCAACCAAGAAACTGAATTTCAGTATTTGAACAGCTGAGCTCTAAGTAGTCTAGATCTGTGTTTAATAACAGCCACTAAAATTATAATGGCAGCACTGGTAAGTAAGGAAAGTGAGTAGTAAAAGAGTCATTCCTGAGTTTTGTCATTAATCCTACCATGTTTTTCAACTTGGATTATGAAAAAGCTGAAATTAATATTCCATATTAGTCAACAAAATGTGCAAAGGCCCATGGCTATCATTCTGCCCAAAAAATAAAGAATACTCATAAAGTTATACAAGTCATTCTACATACAGTTCATATCTAATAGAATGCATCTAATCAGTTTGAAGTGCCTAACTGCATCTAATGAGTTAGAAGTAATTTTCATACCATTAAGCATCAGTTTTAAGTTTAACTTTGATTTTTGGTAAATCATCAAAACAGATGTAGTAGAAATTTCTATGTAAAAAAGATTTAAATTTTATTGCATTATTTTTTTTCTATCTGAAGTTACTTGTTTAAAAAATTTGGGGGAATAAGAAAATATCAGTGTTCAATTAATTAAATTCCAAACTACCATAGTGAGTTATCCTCAGTAGGGATAGGGGCACTAGTATGGTACATATTTATCACTTGAGCCTTAAATCACTATTAGTCTGGCCAAGCAATATAACCATAACCAGAATTCCAGGACAGAACCTCGAGTTCTTTCCAAATGATTCAAGTTGTTTTTAGGGAAAAAATAGACTGATTATAAATTTTTGAAGAATCTATCACTTAACACTCATTCCAATGTGTTACACCAATTTCTCTAAAACGTAAGTAAATATGTGGCATTACTTTCTGTGTTAAAATTACCTACCCAAATCCCTCTTATCTTTTGATCGCTCAATTGTAGCACATCTTGTTCTGGTAGGCATATACTGTTTTTCTCCTGTTTTAAAAAAGTTCAAAAGAATTTAATGGTCAAGAAATAAAGAATATTACTATTAGATCTCAAATTGGGCAAAAGCTTTGTACGGTCGTGTCTATGACAGAGTTTGCCAAGACACAAAAACTTTGCAGAATCTATCCTCTGACTATTAAGTACATCTATAATACTCAAAACCTTACACTGTGTCCTAGTCCCATTTTCATTAATATTTTTGACTGCAAAACTCCAAAACAATTTTATTACCAATTTAAGGTGGGAGCAAGAGGAATTCATTTGACAATCTACAAGATCTAATCTGGACAGGAAAGCCAGGTGATGAAAAAAGTTGTCTAGAATATTTGCTGATTATACTACAAATGATTTCAGCCTTTTCCCAGACTCAACAGAGTATTAAATTACAGTATGGAATGTTACCAAAGTAACATAAAGACACCAGGTACACTACTTCTAAATTCCTTGTTGTGTAGAGCAGCAGTCCCCAACCTTTTTGGCAGCAGGGACCAATTTCATGCAAGACAATATTTCCACGGACAGGGGCCGGGGGATGCTTTCGAGCTGATTCAAGTGCATTACATTTATTGTGCAGTCAAACCTTTCCACCAATGATAGTCTGTATTTGTAGCCACTCCCCAGTGCTAGCAAGGACTGCCTTAGCTCCGCCTCAGATCAGTAGGCACTAGATTCTCATAAGGGGCATGCAACCTAGATCCCTCACATGCACAGTTTACAGTAGGGTTTGTGCTCCTAAGAGAATCTAATGTTGGCCCTGATTTGACAGGAGGCCAGGCTTATGCAGTGACCCAAGCAAGCAACAGGGAGCGGCTGTAAACACAGATGAAGCTTCCCTCCCTGGCCTGCCACTCACCTACTGCAGTGCGGCCAGGGACCAAGGGGTGGGAGGGGCATTGGGTACCACAGATGTAGAGTACAAGCTTTCTTTGAAATATTTCTTTTTTCCTCAAAAGTGAAAGGTAAAAGTACACTAAAAAGGCATACAATTCTTCTACTAACTACTGAAAATGTAATTATTTGTTCAATATTAAATTCAGGCTCACAAATATAAGTGCTCTTCAAATCAAGTGACATAATTTATTTTAGCCTCTGATATATCAGATGTACTTAAATGAAAATTTCTCCACAAGTTCCAAATATAACTTCTAAGAGATATTAGTTTAAAAACTGAATTGTTCTAGTCACCAAAAAAATGTTTTAAATGTGTGCTTTTCCTTCTAAAAGAGACACTCAGTTGTAAGCAGTTATACTGCAGCTTGTATCAACAAGGAAATAGATATATTTAGTATTAAATATTTTTATTTCAAAATAAAGATGTTTTGTCAGCACTACAATCAATAGATGACACTTAAAAGTCAGCATAACTCTGTTTATGCTTTAGCCCTGATTGTAAGAGATTTCATATTTCAAAAAGAAGAAAGAAAAAAATGACTAAAAATAAAAATCCCTGCCATATTTTAAAGAATTGAGTTAAACTACAGTCGACTCTCAAATAACAATGTATTTCATATTAAACTGAGAAAATGCTCAAGAAATGTTTTTGTATCTACAACAATCCCTTGAAAACTTCCTCAAACTGTGATCATTCTATTATTTCACATTCCTACAGCACTTACACAATTTTTTTCAACAGGGGCCCACATTTGAATATATATTCATTTGTAATTATTTTCTATCTTTCCTTCCCACATGTAAACTTTACCACTCTGGTCCAAGAATTAAAAGTACACAAGATTTCATTTCTTCTCAACAGTAATTGCACAGTAATCTAAAGAGAGTGTTTTTTAAAATACCTGCTGAATGCACGACATCTCCTTACCTTCTCAGTTTTAGACCATGTATACTGTGTTATGACACAGTGTTACGTTGTCTAAATTTAAGTGCTGAATCAGGGTGATTTCCTAAAGGCAGCTATGCTTCTAAGAACTTTATAAAACGTGGCACAACTATGTTAAATGGAAAAGTATTATTGTTACTCCATCAGCTATTTCTTTTTCAGTTTAATACTGATACTATCATAATACAATCACCACATCAAATTTCTACAACAGTTTGCTTCTCAATCTCGAACCAACTTTATGGACACACTATCCCAATTAGCATCCTGATCAAAAAGACTGCATGTTTTAAAGAAACCACAACAGAAAGCAATTTACTCGAGACAACAGTCAATCAGTTGAGATGAAATCAGAAACTCCACTTCTCTACCTTTTATTTCAAGTTGAAAATAAAATTACTTAGTGAATTATTTTTCAAGAGATACATACACACAAAAAAATTTTAAATAATCAGCAAATGAGACACATGTCTTCTGAAATTAGGTCACCTTCTCCCTAAGGGCACCTACTCAAATTTCATTTTGTCTTCCATAACATCTTCCATTTTGTCTTCCATATTCTTTATCTAAAGTCTTGAACAATTGTTAACATTTGGCTTAAGTACACAGCAAATATGGTATCTTCTTTTGTTTCTGAAACTTATAATCCAAATTTTCCCCTTTATACACACATATGCTATCTCATGTTACAAAGTGTACTGTCTATATTGAGTTCACACTACCTTTCTAAAATCTTTTTATCCTTTCGACTAGAACACCGAACTGTGTTTAGTCAATTTCCTATTTGCTTCACATAAACCAGTAGCCTTTAAAATTTATCCTTTTCTTTTTTCCTTTTACTACCTAACTAGTTTCTTTTCCCCCCTCAAATCTCAGAACCTTGAAAGATGAGATGTTATTCTCAAATACTCACTATTACTATATTTATACCACTTCTGTTTTCCAACTTCTTGCAACAAGCTTCTCAACCGCATTCCCTTTTCATTGGTTTTGAAAGGGCTTTTCTACACATATTATCAAAAATAATTCAACAAACATTTTTGAGCACCAATGATGTTCAAGCAAATAATTTCAAAATAACGCAGTACTCATTAAGACAGAAGTATGCCCTGGATGCTGGAGAAGCACTTAGTGCAAGCTACAAGCCAGTGAAAACATTCTCCAGGAAATAGCTCCTGAACCAAATCTTTTAAAACCAGAATAAATTAGGCTAGAGAAGGGAAGGCCAGAGGAGATTCCAGACAAAAGAAATAGCAAGTGTAAAGACAGAAAAAATAAGTAACACTGGTGTATGAGAACCTCAGGCCATTCTGTATTATCATAGTGTAAAATGAGAGGAGGAAAGCAGTGGAAAATGAGGCCAGAGATGTGGATGGGGGCCAAGTCACAGTCTCTCTTGAACTTGGACATAAGCATGTGGGCTTGTCTCACATATACAAAACTTCTCTCATCACCTATTAATTGTGAGAGAAAGGAGTATTCCAGCTGTGGCTGACATAATATCACTTGTGGAGCAAAAATACCAAGATTACCCTGAAAATTGGAAATTAAAATATCTTATCAATAAACATCAAACAACATTTAATATCAATCAAAACATAAACAGGTATGTGAATGGGCTCTGTCTGGTTGTTTCCTAACTTTGAGATGGTCTATAAACAAAATCAGAAATTCTTTTCAAATACATGTTAATAATCAAACTTTGCAAATCCATAATGTATAAAAATAAATATTTTATATAGTACAATCACTAAACTATGAGATAGGAAGGTAGCTGAACATATTTTTAGAAAACTCTTGAGCGCTATGTAAGCCTACAGTATTCATATTATGAAGAAAAACTAAAGTCCCATGTAAAATCTTCCATATTTATGTGTGTGTGTGTGTGTGTATCTCCAAAATACTTTTTCCAAGGCCTTTTGTTTTGTTTTGTTTGAGATGAAAGAGCATTTTGTTACAAAGTATTAAACTTTTTCCCCAAATCTTTATTTGAAAGAGAGTGAGAGAGAAGGGAAATTGTGTTAAATAGTAAGCCTATCAGCAATTAGACATAATACTTTACCTTCAAAAGTAATACTAAGGCCTCTAACAACACTTAAAATCCACAATACATGATTGTGCCCATTTAAAATTCTAGGAATTTTTCCTTTTATGAATATGATAACTGCAGCTGTTCCATATTTCAAAGCAATGAATACTACATGAAATGCTCTATGAAAGGATACATAATTTAAATAAAATCTTTTCCTTCGAATCTGAAAAAAGTATAACAAAGCTAGTAAAAATATATGTTCCTTTCAACTACACTAAAAAGAACCACGGTTAAAGTAGTTCTTTACTTGGTCTTCACCTCTGCTTAAGCAAAATTATTACCAGGAAAAATTTTCAGTACATTTCTATTAAAATAGTAAGAAACAAAAGAAAACTTACTTGTGTCTGCTTGGCTTCCCACACTGATGTATCTGTCATTGCCAGGAAGCGCTGTTTGGTAGTAAGTTGTCTCCTCCTGCTGAGGAGTCTTAGCATTCTTCGCAGTAAGGAAAGCCACTGCTAACTCCAAGTTTCCATTACTATCCTTCAAATATCAAGACAGAAACAGCAAATGTTTTGGAATAATTCTATATACTCTAGTAAAATTTATGCAATTTTTTCCATAATAATACTTTATACCAAAAATCACTTTCAGATTTGAAATTATTCTATTCATGATTCTAATTTTATAGTGTAAATTCATCACACACAAAGTATACTATATCAACAGTAATTCCTTTTTTATTAATTAAAACCAATAATATAATATAAAAATCAACTCTCTAATTGCTTAGTTTTCCATTACTTTCCTATCTGCCTAATAAAAGTCAATCACAAACTTAAATTTTTAAACAAATAAATAAATTAAAAAATTGCTTTCTGGAACCTGCCATACAAAAGAGTGCAAAATGAATATTGAAAATATTAATAGTACTTCTGCAAACAAGGACAATAAGAGATACTACATTTAATTTGGGTACTAGATACATACCTTTGAGTAAACTTAACAAGGAAAATGTTAAGGACTCATTGGAAGAAAATAGGAAAATACACTGAAGCTTGATAGTATGGAGAGACACACAGAACTCTAGACAGAAATATTCGATACAGTCAAGATGACAATCCTGACCCAAATTAAATATATACATTTTACACAGTGCTCATAAAAAACATACTTGGACAAAATTATTCTAAAGTTCATTTAAAAGAAAGCAGACGCTAGAATAAGAATTTTTATTTTTATTTATTTATGTATTTTTATTTCAGAATATTACTGGGGTACAAACGTTTAGGTTACATATATGGCCTTTGCCCCGCCTGAGTCAGAGCTACAAGCGTGTCCATCCCCCCTAAGAATTTTTAAAACAGCAAAATTATGAGAAAAGACTTGCCCAGTTATATCTTTATATTCTCTATATGGTTGACAATAAATAAATAAAATATAACACTAGCTCTAAGACAACTGATTGAAACAACACAGGAAATCAGATGTTCATAATGAAGGTATCTTTTTAGCAGAAAGCAAAAACATGGAAGGCTGTGTAGGCCCTAAGAACTTAAGCATATGCAGGAATGTAACAGGAAACCAGTGGAGGGTTTTGGAAAGGAACGACATGGTATGTGGACTTACATTTTAAAAGGTTCACTCTGGTTATGTATTAAGAGTAGACTAAAGGAGAGAAAGGGCAGAAGCAGAGAGTCCAACATTATTTGCTATCCTATTAAATGTGTGAAGTAATAGAAGCAGGATCAGGATGATTCCAAACTCTGAGGCTCAAGTAACTAGAAGAATGAAGTTCCCAAAATCTATCCCAACTCTAGTCCTAGCAGCCAGTGAGAAAAGAGTGCAGATTGAAAAGCACCACGGCCTTCAAGTATGTTACCTGTCACAATCACTCTAAGACTCTTAAACGACTCATACAAAATATAGGCATAACACACTCTATTGTTAGACAAGTAAACTAATGACAGAATAAATTGCAATAACGATGACTAATATTTATTGAGCACTTCATATGCCAAGAAATGTGCCAAGTGTTTTTCATATACTACCTCGTATAATAATAAAAAACTAAATAAGGCAGGAATTTACACAAATTGAAGGTCATTTGCTTTGTAGGACTAAAAATACATTCTCAAATTAAAAGTGCTGAAATTACTAATAATCAATGACACTGTATTGCCCAAAAGTAGACTCCTTGTCAGTATATTACTAAAAGTGTCAACTCATTATGAAATATCTTACAAATTTATAATGGGCAACAATTAAGGCTCAAATACACTGTTTTCCCCCAGCTACTGGTAACTGAAACAAAAATTGGGGGGAAAAAAAAAAACCTATGCTCACACAACTTTCATCGAAGGAAATATGGACAAGACTTAATTGGTTCTATATGTTTCCCAAGTTAAAAAAAAAAAAAAAATAGTGAATTCTCCAAATTTACCCTGGCAAGGTGGAGAGGTTGTAGATTCACACTCAGTAATACATAATGGGAAAAGTACTTTCTGAAAATAGACATGCAATGATTTAATGATGCTATTTACCAGAATAAAGAAAAGGCTAGCAATCATCTAAATGTCATAATCATAAAAATTGAGGTGTGACACTTCTGCTTCTTCTCCAAATACTTACAGTAGCTTCATAAGCCTTGCATTAATGCTCTAAACAGTACTATTTCATCATTTTCCAGATCGGGAAATAAGGTGAAGCAACGCTTCTAGTAAAAGAAGCAGAAATCAAGTGTAGCACGCTGGGATCAGGCTGCTTTAGTTTCTATTCCAAGCTCCTCCACATATCAGCTGTGTGATCCTGGGTGAGTTACTTTAACCTGTTTCCTCAGAGTCAAAATAGGAATGAAAATACTACTTATCTCACAGAGTTATTATGAGGAGGAGTTAGCCCACATAAATTACTTAAAATAGTGCCTGGTACTAATAAGTGTTTAATAAGTGCTAGTCATTATCATTATGATGATTTTGATTACAATCATCTGAAGGATAAATTATTTCTAGAACCAGTGAAGAGCATTTGGCTCAGAATTCAGAATTACCTAATTAACTTTGTCTCAGTAAGCAAGTTCCAAAAGATTGGAGCCGTGGATAGGACTATAACAGGAAAAATGCTATACTGTTTTTAGCCTTTAGTAGCAATATACAAATAATCTTAAGTACTGGTCAGCTCTATTTCCTGAATATCCTTCATTCTCTTTATCTTTTTAAATGGGAATATCCATGTGATTTAATTCATCTGAGTATCTCTGTGTGGAAATGAGGTTACAACTAAGATATATCCAAAATGATGCACTTTATTCGTTGCATATACTGAAAAGTTTGAAGTTGAACATTCTTAAGGTGTAATTAGTTGAATGGAAACCAATTTACATTTCCCCATTTTGGGAGAAAAAAATGTAAGCTTTTGGTCCTCTGTTAATTTTCTACTTTTTCATTTTTTCCACATCTTCTAACCCACCCCAACCTGCACTCCATTTAAACTCTAAAATCACAGCCCTAGAGTAAAATCATCCTTTAAAATTAGGATTCACATCCCACCATTTTGCCTAAAAAGCATTTCATATATAGGGAGAATATGTCACTTAAAGGTATTGTAGGAATATTAGATTGTTGGAAGCTAACATGCTCAAAACTGCAGTATGTTAAGTGAGGATCTTACTTTGTAGAAGTCCATTCCTATATCTCTACTACTACTATATGGTATTTGTTTTTTTTTTTTAATTAAAAAACTTAACTTTCAAATATGGTATGCAGTAGAGATGAGGGGACACCACAAACTGTATGTCATAAAATAGAGACCATACCTTCAAAGCTTGCTGTAGTATCTGGGTGTCATTAATCCCAGTAATTTCTCTCAGCTGATTCAAAAACGTCTGCTGGTGCTAGTAGGAAGGGAAAAAACAAAATCATTACATTCTGAACTCAAAATATAAAAGGAGAAGAAAATAAATGACCTTTGGGTAAAAAAAAAAAAGCAGAAAATGCAGAATAAAGTAAACTACAGTTAAAAAAAAGAAAGAAAGAAAAGAAAAATAGAACTTGAGAGAGACTAACCAAACTTAAATCTTTTAGAGTGAATCATTCTGTGGAGAGCCCTGATTGCATTTTCATGTTTCAAAAAGGGAACTTCTTTATATTACTACCCAAGAAGTCTTACTGAATTAATAGTTTCTGTCCCATTCTTCACCGTTTCATTTATGCCTCCCAACAAGAAAAAGAGTGATTTGCACATTGGCTAAACCCCAGGAGAACATCATCTAGGATGTATGAAAAAGTCATGCTCTTGACAGCCCATGCTTAGGTGGGCCATTACATCACGGCCATACTAAGATCTATTCAAGGGAAAAAGAGAATCATTTCGTTCTCCAATTTAACTGTCATAAAAGATCCTAAACTGAATAGACCATTTGCCCCCGTTTGCTTCAGTCTTCTTTCTATCCTACTTGTCTATATAAATCAATTACACTCTATTGGAGAGGAATATAGAAGGATAGGATTCTACTATCAAACCCTCCCCTGATCTTTCCTTAAAAAGAACCAAGTTCCTCCCTACACTTGTGTATTTCTTAAAGCAAGTTCCCAGAAGCTATAAAATGGCATCATAAAATAAAGAAATCACAATGGATATGATAGGAAAAACAAGCCTAGTCACCAGAATACATTAGGATGTAGTGAAATCTTTTTGGAAAATGTTTGACATTTATCTCAGTAATAATTCAGTTGAGACTCTTCAATGAATGCTAAAACTACTGAGTGAAAATTTGATGAGAAAGAGAGTATTTACAAAGTTTCAAACTTTGAGAAAGAATAACTTTACAGTGAAAACCTAACAGTCACCACCTTAACCAAGGGATCAAAGTTAATATTAACAATGACAAAATGGCAGTGTGAGCCTGACACAGTACAGCCTGTGATCTAGCCCTGCCAAAAATGCATGACCTAAATCTAATCTTGAAGAAGCATCAGACAAACCCAGACTGAGAGATATTTGTGTAAAAATAATTGTTCTATTACCTTCAAATATGTCTATATCATGAAAGACAAAGAGTCAGTCTCCACATTAAAGGAAATGAAAGAGGCAAGGCAACCAAATGCAACATAGGAAGCCTGACTGCATCTCATACCAAACGCTGTGCAGGATATTATAGGGACAATTGCAGAAATGTGAACACAGACTGCTTATATTAAATAACCGAATTTGATAACTGCAGTATGGTAAGAGAATAGGAAATAGATCTTGAAGTATTTAAGTGGTAAAGGGGCATGATGTGGCAACTCACTCTCAAGTGTTTCAGGAAAAAAACTAAGTTACGGAAGTTTTTTGTACTAGTCTCGCAACTTTAAATTTGAACTTATTTCAAAATAAATAGGTTTTAAACATTCTGCATTCAGATTTGTTGATGTTAAAACTGTAAGATGTGCATTTCAAAACATGCTTGACAATTTAAATATGCATAACATATATATATCCAAAAATTAAAACAAATTACATGAAAAGTTTAAGATAAGGCAGTCCAAATACCTCTTATAGAAATAATATATCAATTAGAAACTATATTCAGCTACATGTAACAGACTCCCATCTAAATAGCAGTTTCAACATTCTGGAGTGCCCCCCTCCCACCCCCCAAAAAGATTACACAGCCCGTGCTAGATTCCCAATTCTCCCATCTCTATATCCACTATCCACACCCTTTGTCACTTTTCACCTCCTGCCACTAGAGACACAGCATATTTCCTTGTGGCACTGATGATGGGCTTAAACCAATGGCACATTAGCAGACAGCATGCAAGGAGACATAAAATGCACTTGCATGGCCCTGTTGAACTTCTGCAACTTCCTCAAGAATGTGACCTAGGTAGGCCACTTGCCTTGAAAGAACAAGGCACATGAAGAGAAGAGCCACCACAGCCAACCAGCAAACCTGTGAACATGGTGACAATATTTCAGTAAGCCACTGGGTTTTGAGGCGGTTCGTTATGGCAACAGTTGACTGATACAGAGTGCAATAAGAATACTATTTTATGGAGAGAAGCAAGGTCTTTGAAATTATGATATGGTTTTTTGGTGTTTTATTTATCTTTTACTATAAAGTCAACTAAATATCCTAGAAAAAAAACCAAGTGTATCTCTAGCATAGTGGAGAATCTACATTAACAAGAGAAGATTAACTCCTATGGCAAGAGAGGAAACTAAAAGTCACCATGCCCGGGACACCATGCCCAGAACTGACTTTTCACCTATTATTTCAACTATTCTTCTTAAGGCTATTCCCTGACAAACTACCTACATAAAACCACCTTTGTCTGCAGTGCAGTTCTGTCTCTCATCTTCCCATAACTTTGTTGCCACCTCCCTCAGAGCCCAGAGGAACTTTACCCCATGCTATTATCTGCTCTTTGGGCCTACTCATTTCTCCTAAAAAAATCATGTATTTTTCCTCTAAAATTGCCTGCATCCCCCACTTCTCTCTCCTCTATGAAGAGAGCATTTAAGCTTCAATCATCTGGCCCTTCTTTGAGTATCATATTTGGTGTGCCTCTTGTGCACATTTGCATGTCAATAAATTTGCATGCAATTTTCTCTTGTTAATCTGTTTACTGTCAGTTTATTTCAGCACTCAATTAATTGAACCTTCAGAGGACAAGTTTAAACTTCCCTATACCAGACTGTTCTGAATGCTTCCAGTATATAATTTCATTTAAAATACACACACACACACACACACACACACACA
>NW_012148208.1:1527501-1528458 GCF_000956105.1 Propithecus coquereli | reverse complement strand
GCTGAGACTGGAGGATCACCGAACCCAGGAGTTCAAGGCTGCAGTACACTATGATTGTGTCTGTGAAAAGCCACTGCATGACACATAGAGACTCCATCTCTTAAAAAAAAAAAAAAAAAACAAACCCAAAAAGGCCAAGAATACCACTATAAAATAACGGTTATCAACTGAGCATCAGAGTAACAGATACAGTATAGATGACAACTGAAATAAAATTTACTCCTAAGAGCTTAATAACATATTACAAGAATATCCTGAAACACATAATTTCCTTAGTTGAAGTTGCAAGGGTCAAATTAGCTTCTGCAAAACAATACCATCTCTGAAATTAAGTTAACCTTGTTATTCTGAATTTTGTTAGTTTTGTAGTTCTGGTTACATTTAAGTTATTGGTTGGTCTTTATGCATAAGAGCTATGCAACAGAATGTACTTTATGCCTAGTTTATATTTAAGCAAGTTTCAGTAAAACTATAATAAAAATATTTTAATTCAAAGGAGAGTCCCCGACACCTTTGAAAAGATCCCAAATCAAGGATAAAAAAATACTGTCATCAGGTGTACTATTAAAGGAGAAAAGAAGGAACTGTTCAGTAAAGTTACTGGTTCTTCGGAGGGGAAAATGAATTTGGATACCTACTCAAATAAAATGTAAAAATCAAAACCAAGTGAAATATGACTTAAATGCCAAAGGCAAAATAAGAAAAAGATTAGAGGGCAATAAATGAAAATATCTTTATGAAACAGGGCATGAAAGTTCAAATAACAAAGGAAACTAATTACATATAAGACTAAATTAAAACTAAGAACTTCTATTCATGAAAAGACACCATAAAGAGAATAAAAAGACATCCTGAAAACAGGAAAAGATATCTGCAAAACACATACAGTATTGTCCCATTATCCACGGTTTCACTTTCCCAGGTTTCAGTTACCCACAGTCAACCACGGTCTGAAAA
>NW_012148208.1:1523322-1525471 GCF_000956105.1 Propithecus coquereli | reverse complement strand
AACATACCAGCACTTCATACTAAAGTGTTTCCCTTTAGCAATATCTTTAACATTTTTGCCATTTTCAGACTTGGAAGAATAGGTAGCAACTGTAGCAACTTTTGGTAGCAACTGTTATTGGCTGATCCGTGACAGCGTAAAACTGAATAATTCAAAAACTGGCCAATAAGCACATGAAAGATGTCCAAAACCATCAGTCATTAGGGAAACAGAATACCACAATGAGGTATCACTATATATTAACTAAAATGGCTAAAACATAAAAGATTAGCAAAGTGTTGATAAAAATGTAGAACTGGAATTCTCATATACTGCTAACGGGAATGTACACTGGTACAATCACTTTGAATAAAAATTTAGCAATATAACAATTCTACTCCTTTGTATTTGCCCAAGAGAAATGCAAGTATGTTTACTCAAAGACCTGCTTACAAAAGCATCCATAACAATATTACACATAAGAGTCAAAAACTGGGAACAACTCAAAAGTTCAGCAACAATACGTGTTTACACAGATATAGGAATATTCTTCTAATAAAATATTAGCAATAAAAAGAAACTACTGATACATGTAAGAAAACATAGCTGAATCTCAAAAAAACAATTTGCTGAGCAAAAGAAGCCAGATGCAAAAAAAAAAAAAAAGAAATTTTGTATAAATCCATTTATGTGAAGACCCAGAACAGCCAAAACTGATCTATAGTAATAAAATAAAATCAATAGATCAATCAATGCTTGCCTGGAATTAGGAGGGCGATAGTGAATGGGAAAGGTGACACAAGGATATTTTTGAGAGTGATAGAAATATTCTATATGCCCAAATTTATCTAATTATAGTCTTAAAATGTAAATTATACCACAGTAACATTAACTTAAAAAAAATCAAGATAGCAGCTGGTGGGGTGTGAAAGGGGCAGCCTGGGTGAGGCAAAAAGGAAACTTCCAGGACAATAAGATATTGTATTTCATGTCTAGAGTGGTACAAAGGATAGTAATCTTATTATACTTCTTTAAGTTATACATAAGTTTTTATATGATATGTTTAGCCCAAGAAAAATTCTTTCAGAAATCACTCGTACACAGATACACACACCAAAAAAAAAGAAAAGAAAAGAAATAGGAAGATTGCAACTTTAGCTTATGCAATCGTTTCCTGACTCCTTAATGCATTGATTCAACAAATATAAAGATGACTAAATTTGCCCCACAGGAATAAGGGGAACAAATATCCCACCTATGCACCTGAAACTTGGGGTTTCCATATGAATGCTGGCTGAGAAAGCCTGAAGGAGGAGACAGCTGCTCTACAACAAGGAAAACATGGCAGTGCACTGATGGAGAGAAACATCTGAAACATAAGAAACCCTGTGTGTTCAAATACTATGCTCCCATATTAAACTGAGTGTACTTTGATAATTGAATCCCTAAAGGACCCCCACAGTCAATTGACACAAATGCTAAAGGCACTCTCACCTTTAAGAATACTAATTAACTTCAACCAGTAGTCCTCAAACTTTAAGAGCAGAAGAATCATCTGAGATTCTTATTAAGAATGCTACAGCCCCAATCCTCAGTCTTGAAACAATAGGTCTGGGGTAAGGCACAGAAATCTGCACTTTAGCAAGCACTGCAGGTAATGAAGATAGTTCACACACACACACAAAAAACACACTGTAAGAAACTCATCTACACCTACAATAACAAGACAGAAAAACAAGGAAAACATTGCTGGACATTTAAAATATCTAGCAATTCATAGGACTAAACACTGAAAATAAAGCAAAATTAATCAAGAGGAGGAAAAAAGAGAAAACTTTGAAAAAATACTTATCACATATATAAAACAAGATGTAATGACAAGGAAAATATTCTTGGAAACGATACAAGTCTGCCAAAATAAATGCAAGGGATCATCCTTTTATAAATTCAACTTTCACGTGATCTACTTGTCCACATTACATAGTGATATTCCTAAACTGGCTTTCACAAGCCAAATTTGGTCCTACATATATAACATAAATCAATACTTATATATTATATTTGCAGGAAAAAAGCAGACAACTGCTTCAAGTCAGTGCTATGGAAATTCTATGACATTAGAGACTAAAATTGTGCTGTAGTGTAAGGGGAAAAAAGACTCTATAACCAC
>NW_012148208.1:1521658-1523272 GCF_000956105.1 Propithecus coquereli | reverse complement strand
GAAACATAGTTTCTATGGTAACATACATTTTCAGTTTCAAACACTCAACTTGCAAAATCTTTTGGAACACAGTCTACTTTTAAATTAGAGTGTCTGTATTCCAAAAAACAAGTAAACAAAACTTTTATGAATCAAATCATATCCCTGAATTACCATATCTGCCGTTTAAATACGTATTTGACTTGTTTTTGATGCTAATAATCAGATTCCTAATATAGCTCGCTCTTGTCCAATTAAATCTTTATGTATCTCTAGTTTCCACACTTAAATATGCATAATTAATTTACAATCCAAAAATAAACTCCCATATACTAATAAAACAAATATACTCTAAATAGAACTTGGAAACTAGAGTATTATATAATTCCTAGCAGCTATTTGTGTCACAAACAATTCCTTAAAGCGAATATAGCTTTTGGTCACACTACCTACCGATATGATACACCCTACAGAATATCAGAAACTCCACTTATCTAGGTATAATTAATGAAGCATATGGTCTATACCACTTTCTTTCCCGGCCCCATAAAATAGCTATTGGCAGGAATGTCCCAGCCTGAAGCATCTCAGCAAACTTCTCCCCCATCCAAGGGGGCTTCAATCACAACTTCTCCAACAAGAATCGAATCTTAGAGTCCTTTGGCTTTGAGAGGGCCTCTCTCAAATTTATTTCTTCCTTTTTTCTTCTCTTTACCCATTAGCAGCCAATCATCTGTTACTAGTCAAACTTCTTTATATTAAACCATCCCTGTTCTAATTTTTGTGTTTTCTATGACTTGATTGGACCCTAACTGATATAACGTCCTTAAAAGCAATGTTTGCATTCTAACAACATAATAAAGTAATTCTGTATTTTTAAAGAATAAATCTCAAAAAAATATTAGAAAGAAAAAAAATTAACCATATATGCTGAGCTCCACCCTAGAACTACTATTTACTGAGCACATGTAAGGCACTGAAAATTTTATTAAGGCATGATTGATTAAATCATTGGCCACTGGTGACAACTCAATCTGCAACACCTCTCCCCTCCCTGGAGGTTGGGGTGGGGTTGAAAGTTCTCACCCTCTAATCACAGTGGTTAGTTTTTCTGGTGAATATCACCCATCTATAAGCTATCTAGCCACTCCTCCCCACACCACCCCACCAAAGTCATCTGATTAACATACAGAAGATGGTAAATTCCAAGAGTTTTAGGGGCTCTGTGCCAGGAATCAGAGAAAAACACCAAATATTTATTTTTTTATTATATCACAGTCAGCCACATAAAGCTACTAATAGACAACAGAAGGCACAAATCGTTTTATGTTTCTTTGTCCTTGCTCTCTTTGCTTGGCATAATACCTTTACAAAGTGCCTACTTATCTTCAACAGACCATTTCAACCATTACCTCCTCTACAGGACCTTTCCTATTCTTCCTAGATCCTCTTAGTCCTAACTATAATTACTTTATTTAACTTTCAGATAATATGTGCATTTCTGGCTCAAACCACCACCAAACTAAAAGCCGTGTGTGTATCATTTATTTCTCAATCTGCTTTAAATAAAGAATAAATAAGTGGATGGACATGATACTGAGTGGTGACTGGATTATTTAAGCAGAAATGTACACA
>NW_012148208.1:1520168-1521608 GCF_000956105.1 Propithecus coquereli | reverse complement strand
ACACACACACACACACACACACACACACATACATCCTCTAGGAAGTTATTCTCATTTTACAGCTAACAGAGACTTCAAGAGATTAGTAAGTGAAGAGACAGGAATAAAATCAAGTCTTTTAAATTCCACAGCCCATGTCCTTTCTATATTTTCTCAACTTTCTATCTGACATTGGAGATTAAAAATTCAGTAAAAAATGAAAACTCAGTACAAAAATGCACTATTATGTTGACATAAAATACTCAGATAATGGTAAAAGACAACAGAAGCACCACTTAACTACAAGGCAGAAAAGATTTCTGTGTCAAGGGGTGAGTGACTCATAAGTCAGTCATAGACTCCTTTAACTGAATTTCCAAATATAAATGAAACTTGGTTCAAGGAAATAAAGTCAAATGTTTCCATCCTCAGGGGGAAAAAAGGCAACCCTTAGAATGACCTCTAAAAAAAGCTTTCAAATCTTCTAAGACTGGAGAAAAAAAACAACATGATAGAAAATCCCATGGCATTCTCAAACTTCAGAGTCAAGTGCAGTAAAGCACTGCAAGGCACCAAGTGGTAAACATTTAAAATTTACCTACCAATGAGAGGGTTAATTCATTCTATAGACTGCCTTTAAAGTGAGCAACATACATACATCGATTTTTACAAATACCTTCTGCATCTACCTGTTAACACTACACTGCTCTACTTCATGTTCTCTTACTATAATGAGAAACTCCTAAAATTCACTGACAGAATTTCAAGTACATAACATGTTCTTCACGTTTATAAATGCAAACCTGCCCCTAGCCAGCTATAGAAGGAAAAAAAAAAAAAACCTTAATCGCCTGACTTTTTGTTGTTGTTAATCTGTGATTTGGACCTTTCCTTTCCCTTCAAATGTAATATTCTGTGACCTCTCTGGGGAATTTTCCTATAGTATCCTTCTCATAGCGCCACAGTCTCCATCTCCAGCCTCATCTTGCACTGCTTCATTCAGGGTCTACAAAATAATATTCTCCTTCCTAATGCATAGGTGTCTGCACATTCAGTTATCTTCTGTTGGATATTTTCCTGGCACTTACCTCAGGTTACAATAATATACTGTGGTTAATCATCAGACAACAAGCCCAAAAAAGGCAAGGACTATATGGCTCATCACTGTACTCCTGGTACCTAGTACTATGCCTGGCACATAGTAGACAATCAAATATTGATTGAATAAATGAATATAGCAGAATATGCGGAGGTGAACTGGAAAAACATCACAAGACTTGAGCTCATCCACAGGAAAGAGGCACGAATTACTGAAGATGGGAACACTGGGGCTGAGGACACAGCACCCCAAAATATGACCACAGGAGACCAGAATATGCCGCTCCAAAATATATTTCTTTGGCACATTTTGAGCTGTTATTCTGAGAAACTACAGACCTGAAAAGCTGTCCTTTTGTAAAA
>NW_012148208.1:1508166-1509707 GCF_000956105.1 Propithecus coquereli | reverse complement strand
GGAAAATTCCAGAAATAAACGATTCATAAGTTTTAAGTTGTGCATTGTTCTGAGTATCATGATGAAATCTCACCCCATCCCATCCGGGACATGAATCATTCCTTTGTCCAGCATATCCACACTGGATACACTACCTGCTCATTAGTCACTTAGCGGGCCCTCAGTAACCAGATACTTTGAGAAAGAGACCACATTCACATAACTTTTATTACAGTATATAATTATAATTGTTCTATTTTATTATTAGTTATTGTTGTTAATCTTTTAAGGTGCCTAATTTGTAAATTAAATTTTATCACAGGCACATATGTATAGGAAAAAACATAATATAGTAGGGTTCAGTATGATCCATGGTTTCTGGCAATACACTGGAGGTCTTGGAACATATCTCCCATAAATAAGGTAGGACTACAGTAAATGGAAAAACAAAAGTCATATCTAGGCTATAAAGAACTACTTCAAATCAGAAAGAGAAAGGTTAATAATCCAAAGAAAAAAGACGAGAAACAAAAGTGAATTTCACAGAAAAGAATCACAATGGTCCATAAATATATAAAAAGATAACCAAATAGTTTATAAACAGTTTATCAACAGTAGAAATAGTTTATACAACAGTTTATGCTGTAGTATACCAGAAGTATAAATGAACTACAACACAAAAATTTTAACAAAATATTAGCACTCTAGGAATAGAAGGAAACTTCCTCAACCTTATAAAAGGCTTCCACAAAAAGAAGTACAGCTAAACTCATACTTGATAGTAGAAGACTGAATGCATTCCATATATAATGGAGAACAAGGCAAGGATGCCTGTTATCACCCCTTCTATTCAACATTTTACAGAAGACCCCAAAGAATACAATAAAAAAATGCATAAAGATTATAAATAAAGAAAACTATTAGAATAAGTGAATTTAGCAAGGTCACAAAATACAAAAGCTTACTATAAAAAAATCAACTATATTCTATTATACATACTAGCAAAGAACAATTGGAGTATAAAACTAAACAAAAAATATCATTTACAATAATATCAAAAAACATCAGCTCTAACAAAAGATATATATGCAAAGATCCTTAAAATATACTGTTGAAAAATGAAAGAAAACCTAAATGGAGAAATACAGTATGTTCTTGGATTGAAAGACTAAAATATTGTTAAGATGTCCATCCAGTCAGAATTGATCCACACATTCAACAAAATCCTATTCAAAAATCCCAGCAGGCTCTTTGTCCAACTGTACAAAGTGCTTTGGAATTTTATTTGGGAATGCAAAAAGACCTAGAATAGCCAAAGCAATTTTTTAAACAAGAACAAAGGTGAAGAACTTACATTTGCTAAGATACCCAGACCTAGCCAAGAAGCGTCACAGGAAAACACCAGACCATCAGCCCAGTGTTTTCATAGCTCCACCTCCAGGAACTGAGACATTTGATTTTACGTGTATTCTAACATGAAATAAAACACATAAGTTTTTGTATATGCGAGTGTACAGTTGGTTCTCATGTTGGTGTTTTCATAGCAACAGGTCCTGGCCACT
>NW_012148208.1:1502274-1505560 GCF_000956105.1 Propithecus coquereli | reverse complement strand
TTAATAAATTAGAAAACAAAACAGAATTGATAAATCAAACAAAGCTTGATTTTGGAAAGACCAATAAAATAAATCAGCACCTGGCAAACATTACTGAGAACAAACAGGAATAAGGGGATGTATCTCTATATACACAATTTAAGAAAAACTTTAGACCCATAAAGACAGAAACCTAAATGAAACGAAAAACTGTCTAGCTAGACTTTCCAGAACTATAGAACATTTTTAAAATTTCACTCTGGAAAAAGCAGAAAATCTAAATGACAATAAACAAAATTTGGAAAGTTTATCTAAAATCTGCTCTAAATAAGAACTCAGGCTTCATACAGTCATAAATAATCACCAGTCTTCAAAGTAACAAGTACTTCAGTTGAACCACATCTAATTTTTTAAATCAAAAATGATCACATACCACCAATTCTGAATGGCTCAACCTAATCCTACACTAAACAATTCCAAAACCATAGGAAAACAAAAAGCTTTCTAATTATTTTATGAGTTAACCTTATCTTAGTAGCCCATATGTACACAAGCAAACCTTGTAAGCAATCTAATAAAAAAATCCTAGGGGGATTGGTTCCAGAACCCTCAGGGATACCAAAATCTGTGAATCCTCAAGTCCCTTACATAAAATGATACAGTATTTGCAACATATAACCTACACTCATCCTCCAGCATACATTAAATCATCTCTAGATTACTTACAATACCTAATACAATGTAAATGCCATATAAATAGTTGTTATACTGTACTGTTCAGGGAATAATGACAAGAAAAAAAGTCTGTACATGTTTAGGACAGACACAATCATTCTTTTTTTTTTTTTCAGAATATTTTCGATCTACAGTTGGTTGAATCCATGGATAGAGAAAGCCAACTGTATACTAAATCCTAAGTTAAAATTTAGTATATTAAATTTGGAAATACATTTCTTAAAAAAGCATCATGACCAAATGGAGTTTTACCAGAAATTCAAGGACAGTCCAAACAATAGAGTTTTATGGTTAAGAGCAGGGATTTATGAGTCTCATAACCCTGAGTTTAAATCCTACCTTCAACACATACTAGGGATGAGTTTTCTAATACTATTTACTCAGCTACAACAAGAAGGGGGAAAATAGTGCTCATTTCATAAAGTGGTTGGGAAGATTAAATGAAAAAAATTCATAAGACTCTTACATAGTGCCGTACGCATGGTACATAGTAAATATTCATGTATGTCGTCTACTACAATTATTATTTTATTGACAAATAAAATATCACATCATTCATTGAAAAAAAGACATTTGATTAAAAGTCAGTGTCTAAATCTGATTTTAAAACATTTATAAAATTTAGGAATATAAGGAAACTTGCACATTAATCCTAGTAATCTTAGCTACAGCAGTAAAATAAGAAAATGAAAATATTTAAAAGAATGACAAGAAAGAAGTCAAAATAATAATTATTTGTAAATTATATGGACTGTATACATAAAATATTGAAAAAATCAAAAAATATTTATTAGAACTGATGAGAATTCATTAAGAAGGCTGGATACAATGTTAATATGCAAATCAAAATTAGGTGAGAAAGGGAATAAGCAGCTGGAACCTTCTTCTGCCCAAATCAAGCCTATAACAAGATAACCAATTGATTCCTCGTAAAGAATGTCCCTTTTATGTAACATTTAAAGTGATTTAATAATGTTAACTGTCAAATGCTGCACTGCATATTTTTATAACCTGAGATAATATCTAAATTGGAAAATACTACATGTCATTTTAACTAAGAAATTTACCCTGAATCCAGTTTGTATTGTTTTTCAAGTTTTAACTCTGAACTTGGTTAATCTGGGACATCCTTTCCACCTACCCCCCAACCATTTAAATAACTAAATGAAAGTTGACTGCGGATCCAGATTACTCTGCCTCCGTCCTCTACTATTTCTTTTTTTATCCTCCCTATACAGAATAAATGCTTACTTAGCTCCATTAAACACTCTGATCCAAAGAAGTTGCTCATGTCTAATCATACTAACTTTAAGGCTTTAGAAGATTCAGAACCATTTAATGACTTGCCAAAGGTCACAGTAAATTGATTTAGATCTAATCCACATCCTCTCTTTTCATCACCACTGCCCATTTTCCTAGCATGAGCACAGTTTCAAGCCTTCGTTGTTTCTCAATAATTTTTAAATCTTGAGATTCAGTTAAGGAACTAAAATAAGCACTGTACTTGCATTCCTTCTTAAATCCACCCATTCACTCATTATTCCATTCATTGAATATTTGCTGAGTCCTACTAAGTGCAAAGCACTATTCTAAACACTAGAGTGAAACAATATAGGCGAAGTACCTACCCTTAGGAAACTAATATTTTATTCAACTCAGAAGGATGCATTTAATGTAAATAGTATCATTTTGCTCTAAAATTAATTTGGTCTCTGGGAGGAACCCTCCTAATGCTGCCCTATAGAATCTCATTTGGAACTTGAATCTATGTATCAAATTTCTGAGATCTAAGGCTTCCGCACTTAGGTAAATATCAAGCACAAAGGCTAAGATACACATCCAAGACAAAAGTTACCACATGATTTAACTGTAGTTAATCTGCTGCCAACTCCACCTCACCTGTAACATCTAAACCTCAGAAAAGCAGCTCTCTGCAGGTTTACTACATCTCGTAACTCCCTGCTTGGCCAAACTCCAGCAATCAACCAAAGAACACATCAAAGAGAAAAGCAGCACCTTGCTTCATCATGCTACACTGTGACAAAGACCGATAAACTTTGTAGATGAACAAAAAACTGATGAAAGTTTTGTATAGTGCCACTTTTTTAAAAGATTATTAATTTTACATCACTCTGCCAAAAAAGAAAAAAAAATCTTGAAAACCTGGGAAACCGTTCCAAACACCGTAATATAACTCTTTACCTAAAACTTACAAGCACAGGCACACACACACGATTTTTTTAAAGAGAGCAGAAAACCGGCTAAAATTTTGCCTATGCAAAATACACTAGACACCTATCCTTTTTACGGATAATACATTCAACTTCTAAGTGAAAACAGTTTCACTTTTGTTTCTTCTAAGTATGAAGTTTACTTCCTAGTTACTAGCTTGAAGTCCACTTCCTGGTAACTGGGTTGATGGATGTAAATCTGTCAATTTATTTGAGGTAGATGGTTTAAAGTATTTATGGCCATAAAATATTTTTTAAATAGTTCTAAGATGAGTAACAAAGTTAACAGTGTATTAATATAGAAAGCAAACACACATTTAGGTGTTCCTTTAAAAAAAAAA
>NW_012148208.1:1485801-1501059 GCF_000956105.1 Propithecus coquereli | reverse complement strand
TTTTGCTTTAGTGAGTGATCATTTGAATGTATAACTGATCCAAGTGTAAAGGGTGAACGATGGAACAAGGTCAAACTTAGGGGACAAAAGATTCCTGGAATAACACGGCCAGAAAGGTTTCCTTTCTCACGGACGGTTTCTATATTCACAGAAATAAAAAGAAAGAAAGAAATGGAAAAAGGAAAAGAAACCAACCAAACGATCTACTTCTAAATAGAGTCCACCTGGCCAGTGCACAAATCTCGCAAGGCAGATAATTCAAATTTGGTGGAAACGTTTTTTTGCAAAAAAGCAGGTCTGGAATACTACCTTCCAAATACAAACTGTTCAGAAGGGATGACAACTGACTCCTTTTTTTTAAAGGAGGGAGAATAAAGTTTAATTAAGAAGCACTGTAGGAATGTGAGGGTCGCTCTCAATACCTGGCACCGCCTGCTACCAGAAAACAATCGGCAGAAGGAAGTGGGTTCAAACCCTCAAACTACACCCCTCTTCCCACACACAGCCTGGCACTGGGCGCGACGCCCCCACCGCGAGCAGCAGGAACGAAGGGTGGCGGAGGAGGAAGCCCGGGGCAGCCGAGGCCTGAGCGGCGGCGGGAGGGGACAGCACGTCGGAAGGAGCAGGGCCGGGACGGCTCGCGGCGCGCCTCACCTTCTGCGCCGCGCTCTGCTGCAGCACATTCTGCTCCACGGTCATGGCCCCCGCGGCGACGGCGGCGGCGGCGGCGGCGTCCGGCTCCTCGCGCCTCAGCCGGCACTGGCTGCCGCGCTCCGCCGAGCTCCAGGGAGCGGCACGGACGGCAGGGGAGGACAGCGCCCCCGCCAGCCAGGCGCGAAGGCGATGGCGGCCGGCGTGCGCGGGCACCGTGGGCAGGCGGCGAAGCGCGGGCTGCGAGGGCCAGGGCGGCCCCACGTTTCCTCGCGGCCCGCCTCAGAGAGGCTTGTCCGCGGCGGCCCGGGCCATGAGCGGGCGGCGGACGCCGGGGCGCGGGAGGGCGCGAGCAAGTCGGGCAGCGTCACGCGTCCGCGCGCTCTTTCCCAGGCGGCTCGCGGGCCACTGCGGGGAAGGGAGAGAGGGGACCAGGGAGCGGCCGGCCGGAATGGCGCTGTCCTCCTCCCTCCCCGACTCCTCCTCCCCTCCCCGCCCCCAACCGTCGTCACCGCCCCCTCCCGGCGGCTCCTCCCCCGCAGAGCCCCGCCCTCCCGCCGCCCTAACCCTACATTGTGACCCGCGGTGCGGTGGGGCGGGGTTGGGCCGACGCGTAGCCCCGCCCCTCCGGCCAGTCCCGCCCACCCGGCGCTGGCCGGGCGCTCCCCTGCGGGTTGAGAGCGAGCCCGCGGGCTGGGCCGGGGAGCCGCCCCTGCGGCAGGTTGCACCGACGCCTGCCCTAGACTCTGCAAAGCTTGAGCAGAGGCCAGAGGGCAGCGCTCCTCCCTGCGACCAGGACGTGTCCTATCCTCGGCTTGCCCAAAGCCTCCAAAACAAACATTTCCCAACATGCCTGTAACGTCCAAAAACTACCCAGGATCCCGAACTCCCGCTCCTTTCTGTGTCACTCGTTCCCTCCCCTCGCCTTTCTAGGAATTTCACAAGCAATAAACTTGCCCGAAGGGAAAAGTCAAATAAGCAAAAGGCTATCAGAAGTCCTTATTCTGGGATCTACTTTCCTGCTTAACTAATCATTACATAAATGAACATTGACATCTTGCATCTACTTTATTCATTCGAATCTGTGCCAGTCACTGCTAGGCTCTGGTGAAATAAGGTTTATTTTCCGAAGATTTAATATAAATGAAATACAGTCTACACAGCAAACACTACAAAAATATCACTGCCTAGATGATACATAATTCTAATATCCCAGTTGCCAAATTAATTAACTATTCCATGTATGGAATACTTGACTATATATGGAATTATAAGGAAAAGCTAACATTGAGAAAGCAATACCTAGGTGCGAAAGTTCAGTGGAGGTGGGGATGGAGCTGAAGGTGCATAGGTAGGAGGGAAGAAATTATCAATGCATATTGTCACAAATACAATAACCACCCAAATCCAATGACAAGGAAAGCAAGCCTGGTAAATGATAATTGAAATATTATCTGGTTTCATTTACTAACCATGGATCATAATAGCTTTTAAGGTTTTGTAACAGTTCTGTTCACTTTACAGCCGTCTTTGATCCGCACCTCGGATGTCTACGACCACCTTTTGTGATCTTTTCCTTGAATCTTCATATTTATTTGCTCATTTGATTTTGACAAATTACAAATTTAATTGATATCCTACCTCTTTTTTAGAAGACTTTGAAAAGTCATGAAATGGTTGAAAACAAAGATTATTTTAGAAATAACGTCACACTTCTGATCTAACGCATTTTTTTATGAGAACACATATGCAAGGACTGTGACCTGTCAAAGAAAGCATATTAGAGCCCATTTTCCTCATTTATAGACCAAAGTTTCTTCTTTTCCTTTTTTATAGACCAACTTCATGTTTCTCCATATTATAGATTTTTTTAAAAAATCAGGTTAATACATTTGAATTTAAGAAAATTAAATTTAAATAAAAATCTAGTACTGTGGTTAAAAAAAATATATTGCCAGATACCAGAGTTCAATTTCAAGAATTTGACAATACAATATTCCTATTAGTTAAATTTTTTAGTTCCACAAAAAAAAAAACAACAACAAAAAAAAACACCATACTGGTGCTTACTAGATAATCATCAAATAAGGCTCTTTATAGGGTAGGTATATTTATTTGCCCACTTGGATTATTCATTTCCAGTTTACTTCTGATGGTTTCTTACTTATTCAACATTTTTTAAAATATTTTAAATTGTGGTATTATAGAATCTTGAGAAGAAAAATTTAAGTTTCCTTATAGGCTTTCCTTTTTAGAAAGTTTACAATTGGAATGAATAATTAGAGAATGGAAATTTGAGAAATTGAGATAAATTGATACATAAAACCATTGCCAGAACTTCCTAACTCATTTTGAAAATTTGTCCCTATGTCAATTTGCTGTTTATGAGTCAGCTTTAATATCCATGGTTGTTCAAACTGTATGTCATCAGTATATTATTTAATAATTTCTACACTGATGCATTTTTCTGTATTGTTGACACTCAGGTAAAAATGTAAAGTGATAGTTTTCACATAAAATGAAAAATTTCATTTTTAACTCTGTTATGGTTAGAATGTATCCTCCAAAATGCATGTGATAGAAACTTAATCCCCAATGTAACAGTGTTGGGAGGTGGGGCCTAAAGAGAGGTGATTAGGTTATGAGAGCTCTGCCCTCATGAATTAATTAATGCCACTATTAATATCACAAGAGTACAGTTATGGTAAGACTAGGTTCCTTATGAAAGGATGAATTTGGCTCCCTTTTGCCCTTCCCACCCCTTTCCACTCTTTGCCCTTGATCAACTTCCCAGCCTCCAGAACTGTGAGCCAATAAATTTCTGTTCATTATAAATTACTCAGTCTCAGACTGTTATAGCAGCACAAAACAGACAAAGACAAACCCGAAATCTATTTTTCTACTTCAGGTCAAAATGATATTTCTAATAATTTTCAGTATTGTGTTTTATATGTGTGAACCCAGGAAGTTGGTATTCCTCTATCTTGATTATTAATTTCTCTTAGTTTAGAAAGGGTTTGGAAATCTATTTCAGGACAACAAAACTTTACAATGTTGCCAAAGCACATTGGTAGAATGTTAATAACACAGAAATGTTCAATTTGTGGTACAGATTTGAACAATTTCCATGAGAAAACAGTAGGCTTACATCTACATCAATAAAGATCGGAATTATTTTTCTCCTTTCGGTGGGTGTATTAATATCCTGGATTTTTTTTTTTTTTTTTTTTTGAGACAAGGGTCTCATCATGATAGGTCTTGTTTGTATGCTACATTAATAAGTGCATTCAAATAGCCTTTTTTTTTTTTTTTTTGAGACAAGGGTCTCACTTTGTCACCCAGGCTAAAATGCAGTGTCATCATCATAGTTCACTGCAACCTCAAACTCCTGGGCTCCAGTGATTTTCCTGCCTCAGGCTCCTGTGTAGCTGGATCTATAGGCACAGGCCACCATGCCTGGCTAATTTTTCTATTTTTTGTTAAGACCAGGTCTTGCTTTTGCTCAGGCTGGTCTTGAACTCCTGGCCTCAAGCAATCCTCCAAAGCCTTAGGATTATAGGGGTGAGCCACTGTGCCCAGCCAATATCCTGGGATAATTTGATTTCCACCAATAAAGAAACAATAAGCAATCAATCAAAGAGGAGGTTTCTATGATGTCACAATGATCCGATTCAGTAGGACCATAGATTAGAACCTGTAAGAGCACTGTCTGCCTAATACATGCACAATAAACTGCTTATTGAATTAAACAGGTTGGCTATCAAGACGAAAAAATAAGTTTCTTTAATGCTTTTGCAGTGTGTGTCTAACTCTAAAATCTCATTCCAAGTAGATCGCTTTGTGATCCTGGCAACCCAGCCATATTTTCTACATGATAAAGCATGTCATTATTAGTATTAATATCTCCAATCATCAATAGTGCCTCACACTCTGAGGGGCTCCAGGTGTTGCTTCTTTGGTGTTGTACTAGTTCGTTCATGTTGCCATAACAACACCACAGACTGGGTGCCTTCAACAACAGAAATTTATTTTTTCACAGCTCTGGAGGCTGGAAGTTCAAGACCAAGGTGCCAGCAGGGTTGGTTTCTCCTGCAGCCTTTCTCCTTGGCTTTCAGACGGCCACCCTCTTTCTGGTCAGTGCATGTGTGCCCATGGTGTCTCTTCATCTTCTTCTAAGGATAAAAGTCATACTGGATTACAGCCCCAGCCAAATGGCGTCATTTTAACTTAATCACCTCTTCAAAGACTTTATCTTGAAATTTGGTTACATTCTGAGGTACTAGGGTTTAGGACTTCAACTTTTGAATTTTAGGGAAACACAATTCAGACCTTAACAGTCATATTCATCCACTTCACTTAATTTTATACTTTATACTTTTGTGCCATCAAATATCCTTTTACCGGCCCCATCCCATAACCTCTTAGATTGGAACGAGATGTATTAACATATTAAAGGATAGTACCTGATATGTTTTGGATGTTTGGCCCCTCCAAATATCATGTTGAAATTTAATCCCCAGTGTTGGAAGTGGGGCTGAATGGGAGGTGTTTGTTCATGGGGGCAGATCCCTCATGAATGTCTTGGTGCCTTCCCCCTGATTATGAATGAGTTCTTATTTTATTAATTCATACCACAGCTGGTTGTTTAAAAGAGGTTGGCACCTCCTACTCTCTCTCTTGCTCCTTCTCTGGCCATGTGACATGACTTCTGCTTTGATTGGAAGCTCCCTGAAGCTGTCACCAGGAGCAGATGCTGATGGGATGCTCCCTGTACAGTCTGCACAACTGTGAGCCAAATAAATCTCTTTTCTTTACAAATTATCCAGTCTCAGGTATTTCCTTTGTAGCAATGCAAAACGGACTAACACAGTATCTTTACACATTTTCTGCCAATATTGACACTTCCAGTTAGAATAGTTTTAGGGGGAAATAGTTTTGTGAATTAAAAAAGGAATCTAGTCTAATGTGAACTACTGTTTTGCACGGTCTACTTATTACAGAAAGCAAGATCTACATGGAGAAAAAGATATATTTTATCGGCTGAGAGTCAGCACAAAAGTGGATATGTCTTGCCTACATCACTTGCTTTCATTTACCTTGAACAAGCCCAAAGTCACACTGTCACGCTAACGATGGCTTAGAGGACCCAGCCCAGACACTTTCTCATCACTTTCTTTTCTTCCATTTATACTCAAAAGACAAAGTCTCTCCTTCTGTAATGGTAGGCACAAATTTTCCTGAAGATATCCTACTATATATATGGGCAGAGAAAATCACGTTAGAAATTGACTAATGTCATTTTTTAAGAATTCTCTCCAATATTCAGAGCACATGAACCCTGAAGAAAAACCTAGAGACTGCTAGCTCTGTGATCTTTGGCCAGTTATTTAAACCTTCTGCATAGTCCTTTTCTATTTGTTATCAAACGTATTCCTTGAGCATCTATTGTTCTGCTCTGGATCACAGATGACTATTCCTGCATGTCCCACGCTCTTAAGTCAGATGGCTTTGTAATAGATTTGGCCAATAACAGGTAAAGGTGGGATATCGGAGGTGAGTGAAAGGAAAAGCCAGGCTATTTCCCTTTCTCTTCACTCTCCCCGAGTGGCATCTCTTTGGGCTGTATTTCCTTGTTGGTTTCACCTCTTACCAGACTGGCCTGTTCCAGGCCCTCCCAGTGAAGCAGGTCCCTGAGCTCTAGAAATCTTACCTCCTGTCTTCTTCGATCCAAATTAAGGGTGGTAATGCCTTCTTGCTGTTGCTAAACTCTGGTTTGTCTCACTTTCCTTGTTTGGCTTTTTAGCTCTCCATTATCTGTATAACCAATTCTTTGAATTGAATATCCTTTGTTTTAACTACTGCAGAGGTGAAAAGAAAACTTTCCCTCTTCCCTTTGAAGCTTAGCTGAAAAGCAACTGACAAAGGTCAGATTAATAAGAGGAAAGGCATACAAATTTTTATTAATGTGCATCGGGGAAAATCACAGAGTGATTATTTCTCTAACCCAATGGGGTACGGATGATTGATTATATATCCCCTTCTTATAGGAAAGGGATATAGGTAAATGTGGATGATTTTAGGGGGGTAGCAAATGATTTTTAGGGGGATTCAATGGGCTTTGAGAACATACAGTGGCCTGAAACAAAGTCTATTGGGCCCACAGAGCAGACAATGACTCATGACAAAAGTCTGTCCGGGGTGTTGACAGACTTCAGTCTTTCTTTCTGTAATATGAGTTCAGTTAATGAAAACCCAGGGAAGGGACCAGAGGTAATTGTTTTTTTCTTTGGCAGGCCCAGACTTTGGGCAGATAAGGCAACTTCAAAAAACAACTTCATCCTGTGCTTTGGGAGAGACAGAGAATAGGGCCAGGAATTGGAGACTATTCTGTTTTTCTGACATGACCCTCACTGACATATTTTCTCTGTGTCAGTCCATCATTTATAAAACGAAAATAATAGTATATAGTTATTTCGATGACTAAATGATTTAATATATGTGAAGTGCCAAGCACACTTTTAAGGCACAAAGTAAGTACATTATAAAAATGAGCAACTTCTTGCTACTATTATTATTAGGACTTCCTTGTGACCTGTAAGTGGAGAAGTTAAAACCATTACATGAGCACTAAGAAGAGTTAGGCAGCTGGGATTGAATATTCCAAGTCTAGGAAAATAAGACAAGAAACAGGGTTAAGTAAGGTCAGGTAAAAAAATCTCCCAGTCTAAGAAGGGACTATTCCACCGACATTTCTGTAATAGTTTAATATATCAGCTCATGTGGAAGAGAACTTTTTTTTAAGAGATGGGGGTCTCATTTTGTCACCCAGGCTGGAGTGCAGTGACATAATCATAGCTCACTATTGCCTCGAACTCCTGGGCTCAAGTGATCCTCCTGCCTTGGGCTCCTGAATAGCTAGGACTTCAGGTGGGCACCATCACAGACGCCCAATGCCTGGCTCAAAAAAACTTGTTTGGTAATTCCCAGACAGCTACTTTAGTTTCAAACCCTTGGTGATTATTTGTATTCTCTCTTAGAAAAGACACAAAGTTCAGGGGTAAATGTCATTAATTTTAAAAAATATATACTAGAGATGTGGAAAATCAGAAATTTATTTCTAGGCAAACCATGCTATTGGCAAGTAGAAACGAAAGGGGAAAAACTTAAGTGGTAGGCAGAAATGCTACCATTGTTGGATTCTGGATGTGTATACAATACTAGTGCTCAGTAAGTGTAACTGAAATGAATTTATAAACAAAAATGGAAACTCATTTTAAAAGCTCCTTTCCTAATTTTAAAGCTTTTAGAAATCATTTTTAGTATGTTTAGTGTATCTAAGTAAAAGTATATCTTGTTTCATCAAGAACAGCACATGAAATTTTTTTGTGTGAAGGTTATTTGGATCGTTTTGTTCAAATCTACCATAGCTTTCAGGTTGGGGTATCCTATTCTAAACACCGTAAGTATATGGGAATACTGACTGGGAATACATTCCATGTAAGTGAAAACAGAATAGCACATTTTGAAATTAGATTCCATGAGTTTCAATTTCAGAACGCTCCTTTGAGATTGGTTTTACTGTCAGGTGAGTTGGGATGGCTATTCCAGGCCTTCTGTTTTTGAGGGGGTGTGCTATGGGAAACTATCTGTGATAGATTTAGAGCCAGCTACTATTTTTTATATAATTGTTATATGCCAGTACCTGTGCTAAGTACTTTACACTTATTTAATCCTTATAACAATCCTATGAGGTTGGAATTATTACACTCTTTTTACAGAGACAGAAGCTGTGGCTTATAGTTTAAGTAAATTGCCTAAGGGCATACAACCAAAACCTGTAAAACAACTTTCAACCCAGGTAGGAGTTTCATGTGACTTCAAAGCTTCTGTAATTAAACCCCCTACCCTGTAGACATGCTGCTATGGTTTGGATATGGTTTGTTTGGTCCTGCTAAGTCTCATATTGAAATTTGATACCCAATGTTGGAGGTGGGGCCTGTTGGGAGGTCTTTGGATTGTAGCAGCAGATCCCTCATGAATGGCTTGGTGCCACTCTCATGGCAGTGACTGAGTTCTCACTGTCTTAATTCCCAAGAGAACTGGTTATTGAAAAGAGCCTGGCGCTTCCTGTACTCTCTCCTGCTTCTTGTCTCACCATGTGATCTGCACTGCTGGCTCCCTTTCTTTTTCTGCCATGAGTGGAATCAGCCTGAGTTCCTCTCTAGCAGCAGATGCATGCATCTTGTACAGCCTGCAGAATGGTGAACTAAATAAACCTCTTTCCTTTATAAATTACCCAGCCTTAGTCATTCCTTTACAGCAACGCAAATGGACTAAGACACCAGCCATTCCCCAAGTGTGGTTGATGGATTCCTGGAGGTCCTCAAAACCCTTTCTGGGGGGTGGCAAGATGCAATGTTTTCCAAACATATGTCTGTGTGAAGCCATATTTTCTTCATCTACCTCACCCTCAATGACATATGGGAACAGATCAAAAGCAGAGGTAGATTAGACAATTCCATTGTCTTCTGTTAAACCAGACATTAGAGATTTACAGAAATGTAAAACAACCATGTCATTCTTTTTGCTATTTTTTGTTTTGTGAAATATGGTTATTTTAAAAAGCATTATTTATATCAAAATGTAATGACTTTCTTGTTATTTTTAAATAAAATTATAAATATTTTTAAATTTCAATAAATAATGATAGATATAACCTAAAGACATAAAATCTCATTGGGATCCTCAATAAATTTCAAAAGTATAAATCAGTTTTAGGACCATAAAAGTTAAGATCCACTGCTATAGATTTCTATCATCGGGCATTTTGCAAGAACTAGAAATAAAACTGATCTGACAGTTCTTTATGTCTCTCAGGTATCATGCATCATTATTGTGAACTTTCAAGAAATTGGGGTAGACGTAAGTTGAATCAAAATTCCTTCCTTATCCAAGTACCAGTCAAAAGCTAGATGAGCTCTAGCTTTAGAAATGATCATGTAACTGTATAGAAAAGTAGAGCCCTAGAAATCTGTGCATGAAAAAATAAAGCATAGAATGTTGTTCCATCTTCTCTTTTGTTGACAGCATCAAAGATAAATTATTTTAAAGTACCCCCAAAATGGCAAAGGATAATTCAAATATA
The DNA here is from genome assembly GCF_000956105.1 of Propithecus coquereli. NCBI lineage: Eukaryota > Metazoa > Chordata > Mammalia > Primates > Indriidae > Propithecus > Propithecus coquereli. The sequence continues at coordinate 1,491,263 of NW_012148208.1, read as the reverse complement.
TAGTTTGAATTATTATAACATTTTGGTAGAATGAAATTGTTGAAGTTAGGAATAGGCTCTAATAGATAACCACACTGCCATTTAATAAATGTTACAATAAAAATTACAATTTTTTGCACTAATTAGTATATAACTGTCTTAGTTCATTTGTGTTTGTATAAAGGAATACCTGAGGCTGGATAATTTATAAAGAAAAGAGGTTTATTTGGCTCACAGTTCTGCAGGCTGTACAAGAAGCATGATGTCAGTGACTGCTTCTGGTGAGGGCTTCAGGCCACTTCCACTCATGGTGGAAGGTGAAGGGCAGCTGACTGTGCAGAGATCACATGGTGAGAGAGCAAGCAAGAGAGAGGGAAGGAATGTGCCATACTCTTTTTAACAACTAGCTCTCATGGGAACTAACAGAGTGGGAACTCACCGATTGCAGCGAAGATGGCATTAAACCATTCATGAGGGATCCGCCCCAAGGACCCAAACACATCACACTAGGCCCCATTTCCAACACTGAGGATCAAATTTCGTTTTTCTTTTTATTTACATTTCAAAGAATTATAGGGGCACAAATATTTTTGGTTACATGGATCACTTTTATAATGCTTGAATCATGGTTATAAGTGTGCCCGTCACCCAGATAACATTCATCCTACCCGTTGGGTAGGTTTTCACCCATTCCCTCCTCCTCCTCTTCCTTGCTTGATTTCCATTAAGTTTTACTTCCCTCTATGCACAGGTGTGCTCATCAGTTAATTCCAATTTAATACTGAGTATGTCTGGTGTTTATTTTTGCATTCTTTACATACTTCACTTAGGATAATGGTCTCCAGTTCCATCCAAATTGTTTCAAAAGGCATTAAGTCATCCTTCTTTATGGCTGAGTAGTATTCCATGGTATATGTATGCCACATTTTGTTAATCCACTCATGAATTGATGGGCACTGGGGTTGATTCCACATCTTTGCAATTGTGAATTGTGCCGCAATAAACATTTGACTACAGGTGTCTTTGTGATAAAATGACTTCTTTTTCTTTGGGTAAATACCCAGCAGTGGAATTACTGGATCAAATGGTAGGTCTGCTTTTAGTTCTTTGGGGAATCTCCATGCTGTTTTCCATAAAAGTTTACTAATTTTCATTCCCACCAACAGTACATAAGCATTCCTTTCTTTCTGCATCCACGCCAGCATCTATTATTTTTGGACTTTTTAATAAAAGCCATTCTGATAGGGGTAAGGTAATAGCTCATTGTGATTTTAATTTGTATTTCCCTATTGATTAGTGATGTTGAGCATTTTTTCATATGTTTATTGGTCATTAGTCTATCTTCTTTTGAGAAGCTTCTGTTCATGTCTTTTGCTCACTTTTTAATGGGATTGTTTGATTATTTCTTGCTGATTTGCTTGTGCTCTTTGTAGATTCTCATTATTAGGCCTTTATCAGATATATAGTTTGCGAATATTTTCTCCTGTTCTGCAGGTTGTCTATTTGCTCTGTTCGACATGATGTTTGGAGGGTCAAATATCCAAACTGTAGCAATAACTACATTATTATTAATATATTAGTAAGACATGCCAATATATTATAACTACTAGTATAATAAATATAATAACTTCATATTTAAGTGCATTACTTTATATAAACCACTTGCACATGCAGTGTGCCTCATTTGACTCTCACCAAACATACTATGAGACAAGGCAGGGTATACTCTGCACGTGTGGAAACCTAGTTTTAAAGTATCTTTTAACTGCTAATCCAGTGTCTGAGCTCTGGCATATGCTAACTTAAAAGACAGTAATGTATTTTGCAACAGTGTCTTATTTGCCATCATTATTTTAAATGAATTTGAAAAAGCACACCATGGTATTGTTTTAGCACTCACTTATGCAGATCTTTGTCAGGAGAGCAATAATTGATGAGAGGGATACACATTCTCACATTAGTGCTTATACTTAACCTTTAAATTTTTCTATCTTTAAAGAGTAAGTGAGGTAATGCTAACTCTTTTTCACATGGTATGTTAGCATTAACTATCAAATCAGAAAAGCACACACATGATTTTCATTGGCATTCCAAAAGTGTAATAACTTTACCAAATAAATGGGAATTCCATCCACATCTTGTATATGTCAAGTTCACTTTAGATGAACCCGTGGTCCCTCCCTATTGAGGCTTTGGAATTTCAGTACCATGGACAAAGACAAAAAAACTACCTCTACCCCCAAGGAGCCTACAGTCTGGTGGGAAGTCTGCTACGGAAACAATGCCATAATATACAAGGTGATAAGGAAACCAGGAATAGGAAATGCCTAACTTTACCTAAATAATACAGTCTTTGCTCTGACACAGTTCACAATCTGGTGCAAGAATCAGGATAAAGAAAATAAAATATGAGACATTAATAAGCAAATTCATTTACAAATTACTGGAATTCAGAGGAAGGAGAAATGGGCCTAGCCTAGGAAAATAAAGCAAGACTTCACGGAGAAGGTGTCATCTGATATAGGTCTTAGTAGAAAAAGAATGAAGTAGAAGTAATTGATAGCATGAGCCTCAGGTCCCAGCCTGCTGAATGAAGGTACTAAAAACTTGACCTTCCCTTCACCTTTGCTTCACAGAAACTTGAAGTAAATGATCATTAACCTATTGTGTTATTTTGAACCAATTATGTGCATGTGATGAGCAGGAAGCTCTTAGCCAAAGTCTGTATAACAGTCAGGCTTGGGAGACACGAAACTAAGCCTATTTCTAGAAGACACTAACACTGTGTAGTGAATGTATCAGGGGTTGTGTTTGGGTGTGGGGCAGTCCACTATTTGCATTTCATGTTTAAGTCACTGGCCAATATGTGACTTTTGGTGAGAGGTAGGGCTCCACCTACTGCCAAAGAAGCTAAAAATGCCAGGTACTTGTTCTCTCAGATCCCTTCAATGAACTCTGCCAATCAGATGTTCCCCAAGGTCCACTGAATCTGTAGCTAGTGAAGCAGAGAAACAGAGAAAGTTTAGAATTCATTATGGTAGTTGGAGGGTTGGTAAGGAATGGGGCATGGTGGTGGTGGTGAGGGATTCGTGAGTGGTGTCCAGTGTCCACTCAGGGATGAAGCAGCACACTATGCTGGCTGCTGAAGGTAATCTCTTTGACCGGAGTTTTTTTCCAAGGCAGTTTCTCCATCCTTCCTTTCATTCTGTCAGCTGCCAGGTAGGTTTTCAACACACTTCTTTCTTAAAGGCAAAGTTAATTTTTGTCATTTACAACAATGAAACCTAATTTAGGAAAGCCCAGTTTTTCCTAAATAACAGAATGTATCATGCAGTTGTATTTTATAGTACTTCTAATTGTACATGTTCTGCAGAAAATGCATTTTAAGAATGTCCTAACAATTGCCAAATGACAGGTGATGGCACTCCAAAGAAAGATTGTCTTTATAATTGAATGTTAAGGCAGACACATTAACGGGAGTAACTCACCTGGAGCCGCTAACCCAAGGGGATAAACTTTCACCAGACTATGCAATGCTAAATCTTGCTAATTATAAACAAAACATGGCTGGTTAATTGATATTATACAACTTGTTCTCCAGTTGGGATCATTCAGAGGAAGGAATAAAATTAAAAGATGGGAAGAACAGTTTGTTAGCAGAAGGATTGAACATAAAAAAACAGGGCACTACATAAAGGAATTAATTCATTAATTTATTCATTCGAAGAACATTTGAGGTATGTTTATGTGCTATAAGTGAAGGGAGACACAAACAGAGCCAATAGAAGCCCAGTGCTCAAGCTGTGTGCAATATGGGTTGGCCTCAAAGCTGGAAGGGGTCTGAATTGCAGCACTGTGTCCCAAAGAAGAAAATGGTGGAATGCTAGATCTTCATGGATGCTCTGCAAAACCTGAACAAGTGTGCCTTGCTGGATACACAGTGATGGAAGAGAAGATTGGGAATGATGGGGCTGCCCCACATCTATCACCCTAGAGATTGGGAACCTCTCTGCAATGTAATGCAACTTCTGTATCTGATAACCACACATCCCCAAGGCCTGCAGTCTTAGCTTTAGGTTTTACTCTTTGCCTTGCAGATATCCAGAGTTTAACTACTAATCCACTGTTATGCCCTTCAAAAAGCAAAAACAAAAGCTGATGAGACTATTATATTGTTTGTACTTGCTGACATTAGGCCCAGCAATGTTGAAAGTGAAAATATTTAATGATTTCATAATCCTGTTATATTGAAATTAATTTGTAAAACCCTTCCTAACTATGAGGTAAGGTAATAGGAGAATGGCAGTTATATTTCTGCAATATCTTTGTGAACAGAAGCATAAGATCCCCCTTCCCCACCACATGCTTCTCCAGCTGGGGAGATAAAAGTTGTATTCTCATGTGAACATCCCTTAAGAGAAGGCAGTAAGTGCAAAATAGGAGTGCTTCAGCCAGATCCCAGAGATTCTGATTAAGTAGAGCTAGGTCCCCAGAATCTGTAAAGATTTTTAAAAAATAGATAATACATGCATAAAGAGATAAATTATGAAATTTCAAAAGGATATACATATGAAAATATTTCTTTCATCCAATACCCTTGTTTTCTTCCCCTGGGGCTATTATTAACTTTCTTTTCTATCCTTGCAGATATATTGTGTGCATATACAAACATAGAGAAACCAGAGAAAAAGATAGCATCTTATACACTCTATTTTTTACCTTGCTTTTTCTTTTCATTTAATAATATATATTGCAGGTCATTTCTGGTCCTTAAATACACTCTCAAAGCATTTCAATAAATTGAAGACTGTGGTAAGAATATTCAACATGTATTAGGCTCTTCCAATATTCTGTAGGGGTAATTTTGTGCTAGAACCAGACTGTTTTCAAAAGATTCAATCTAATTCACATTCTCTTTATCCTTACCTACCAACCTAAATTTACCTACCAATCTAAGTTTACATCTTTTTGGTCATCTAAAATATAGAGTTCTTATGGGAATGCCTACTACATGTGGACCTTTGTCCTAATCAACTATCCCTAAAGTCCTAGAAAATAAACATCCCTCACAAAACTTTGACATTTTTATTGCTTCTATTTTTTATATTTGTCATGCATACAGTTAACATATCTGCAAATATTTGTTTGCAAATATTTATGCTCTAAAAACTCTAAATTAAATGCTTCTTAAGGGCAAGGTATTAATCTATTATTTAATATAAGCAAAAGGAAAAAAAGCGGATTTGTATACCAATGGTTAAGAATTTACACTTGAAAAGGATATTACTTTCCTCTTAAAAATTTTATTTTGTTCAAGAGCATATAATTAAACAAAAGTTTAAGGGGAGTCATTTTGCCTGTTCGACTTGGACCATAATTCATTTGGAATTTACATTGAAAAGACTGAAAATGATGCAGCACACACACACTCACACAACATACATACACAACATTCAAAAGAACATACCAAAAGCCTCATATCT